>NW_007578839.1:189047-237178 GCF_000690725.1 Stegastes partitus
AGTCTCCCAGTTCTCTTGGTTGAGTTAATGTCCAGTTTTGTTAGCTGTATTTTTCAGTAGAGTTATATTTTGTTGACCTCTTTTAAAAGGCCATACAACTCGGAGTTCAGTACTTTCAGTTGTTTTGTTTTTTTTGTAAAATTAATTTTTTGTTGGAAAAAATAAATGTCTCTTTAGTAAACTTTAAAGCTGTGTTTTTGTGCTTTGACTGCTTGGTCCACGACACTCAGATGTGCCCTTTTGGAGATAAGTTCTGTGGCTCAGTCAAAAGTCAGTTGGTCACAGTGCCCAGAAATATGTTGAGAGGAGAGAAGGTGAGGCCTTTAACTTCAAGAACACCAAACCTACCATCAAGCATGGTGGTGGTAGTATTATGCAGTGGGGCTGTTTTGGTGCCAGTGGAACTGCTGCTTTACACACAAAAAAAATGGAACAATGAAGACGGATGATTACCATGTTTTTGAGGAAAACCTAAAATCATCAACCAGAAGGTTGGTTATTGGATGCAATTGGTAGTCCAATAAGATAATGGCCCCAAACACACATTTAAAATGGTAAAAAAAAAAATTATAAAAATGTGTGTACTGTGCTGAAGAAACAGGTCAGTGTCAAAAAGCCAACAAATGTAGCTGAACTGTACTAATTCTGTCAAGAGGAGTGGCCAAAGATACAACCAGAAGCATGTGGACAGAAACCAAAAGCGCCTAAGTGAGATGAAAATGGACAAAGGACATTTAACCAAATATTAGAATTGCTGTATTTGTACTTTTTTAACGGAAATGCTCGATTGTTTTTTGTGACACGTGTTTAAATCATTCCATTTTATGAAAGTATGAGTCATAGGAGTACCGGGAAACTCAGGATTACCATGGTATACATGGTCTTTTAAAGGGTACTTAAGGTTTTGTTTGCATCTGTAGGTAAATGAATGACACATTTATCCAAGACATGGTAGAAAATCGCCCTAATGATGATGTTGGAGGCACACCTGTGAAAAATCAAACAGATATTCAACGCCTCCCACGTCATTTCTTGTCTGGCTTTTTGACTGGATTCAATTATTTCGTCTAGTTGGTAGCACTACTGATCAGGGAGACTTTTGTTTTACAAGTTCAAACCAAGAAGAACGAGTTTACTCATTTTCATTCACATGCATGGACAAAATTGGAAGAGGAGAGTGCAGGATAAAGCCAGAGCTGGATACAGTTACTTATTTTGCATCTGTGTCTCATTGGCAGATGTTTTACTCTCACATTTTACTCTCTTTTCCACCCATGCAAGAAGTTTTACTGAAACAAACATCCTCAGATATTCCTTAGAAGTTCATCCCAGGCATAAACCTCTGTCAATGAAAGAGTGAAGATCATAAAAAAGCAACGCAAAAACAGACTCACACAGAGAGATAGTTTTATTTTTCCTGCCCTCAGAGAGCCTTCGTGATGCAGAACAGTACATGCTTTATCACCTTCTCATCTGTATCCCTTTGACCACTTCCTGCATCTTTTCACAACTGACGTGTCCCCTCCAGACTGCCTGTCATCTATTCCTCATTAGCTTTAATAAACAATAGTCATCATCACTGAATAAGCTGAGGGCTCGGGCTTAATACACAAGGGAGAGTGACTTAATTATTTACAGGAAGCAACAAGAACGACTAAAAAGCTGGTACAGCTGCTTATGCAGTCGTGACACTGTTTAATTTCACATCATAGAGCATCAAAGTTAAAGTGAAATGTTTTCCTTTGGTGTGTGCTTCTTAAGAGTTGCCCTTCAATCTTTCTACCAGTAGTGAAAGCTTTTGTCAAGGGTTTTAGGGCCAGATGTAAGGATAAGCTTTTGTTTTTGGCCATTACTGATCTCACAAAGCTCTTCCCATTATGTCTTTATCTTGGCTTTCGGTCTAATTCAAGGGTTTATTATTACTCACAATTCACTTTAAAGGTAATGGCACTAAAGTTCCACATTATTCTTTGGCCTTTTTCCAGTTTCCATTATAAAAACCTAAAAGCCCCCATCTAATTAAGAAAATCCCTCTGTATAGATTAAGTTGTTAATTAAGTTGTGCCCTACGAGGACATTTGGTTTAATCAAAGCTTCTTTAATGGGTGTACGTTGAGTTTGCAACATCTCCCGGACAGATACGTTTAGTGTAATTTCTAACAGATTTCCTTTGAGGTTTTTTTGTCAAACATATAATTAAAAAAGACATTTTTGCCATGAGTTAAAACTTTCACCCGGTGTGTGCATGTATCGCTCTAAGCTGTCATGGATGCTTTCTCGTAAGACCAACATTTTCATCTTGTCGTTTTTAATCGTGTTTTGGTCTCGTAATAAAACCAACGTTTATATTACACGTTGGTGGAGTTTTGACCTCTTCACACTATATCCATTCTGCTTGCGAGCTATAGGGTAGTTGGCTAGTTCATGCAGGAAATCCCAGCTCCTTTAAACGCTGACGCAATCAGCCTTAAAGTCTGGACGCCAGAGTGACCCGTCCTGCAAAGTGAGAGAAGTATACAGTGCAGGGGGGTAATAGCAGACTGGTAATGTCTGTCTTGACTCTGTGTGGGAGTGTTATAGGAATCCCTGAGTCTCATTTTCATTTTGCAACTCCATATTTACATAAATGTGAGGAAAAAGCTCAAGTCACAGTAGAGAAAGAATGCAGTACAATACCATGTAATTGGTCATTATAAATGTCTAATGCTGTCTAGGTCCTGGATTTTCTCCCTTGACCTGCAAATTGGAGTCCGGGGAACATTGTGTCTTTGTACGGGTGGTCTTATCGTCTGAAACGCTCAGATTTACTAGCGTTATTCTCTGAGGTCATAAAAAGTGTGGATTTAGTTAATCAAAGCAGATACACACCTGCTAATGACTCAGCTGTAAACAGATTATGCCTCTAAGTAATACTACATTTATGAGGTGATAAAGGATTATTTTCTCCTCGTAGCTGCTATTTATACTCAATACTTTAAAGATGAGATAGATAGATAGATAGATAGATAGATAGATAGATAGATAGATAGATAGATAGATAGATAGATAGATAGATACTTTATTCATCCCCTTGGGGAAAGACGAGGTATCCAATAGCTCAGACGTTACATTCAAGAAAGCAATAAATGTGCAAATCGTTCTGTTCAGAGAAGATGTCAACATTGCTGATATTCATAATACATGTGAACTATGTTGGAATAATTGCATTGAAAGAGGCTTTTCTAACAAGTGCTACAACTAACCATCTCCAAGTTACAATGACGATGAAGTACGCTGTAACAGGAAGGACTTGTACAAGAACAGTCAGTCTGAGAGCGTTCATCTGAAACACAGGTGTGATGTTGTTTGTATAAAAACATGATTGACTTAGTATTGTTTTAAAAATTATTTCGCAAAAACCAAAATGTATTTGATTGTACGTCCGTCTCCCCAATTACATACATGTAATTTGATTATTAGAACGGTTGCAGTAACTTGTATTGATCATTTTAATGGTGTAAATAGCCACAGTTAAAATCCATTAAACTTGACACACAATACCTACAACAAAATATATAAATATTCTATAAAGTAAGTTTAGTTTCACAGTACTGTAAAAGAAAAGAAAACAAACAAACAAAAAAAACAAACAGATGTATTACACACGAGTTTTGTTCAGGCATAATTTGGGAAGCTCCGGCGGCGTCATTTAGGACCCCACACAACAACATGGCGGCGCCTGCTTCGAAGTCGGTCTTGTTCGTCTGTTTGGGTAAGAGACGTTTTTTAAACCGCAGAAGCTCATACAGACAGCTGTGAGCGTTCATAACATGCACAACATTACATGACAGCTCTTCTTAGCCGTTGGGTTTCCAGAGAGCATTAGCCGGACTGCTAGCTCTGCTAGCCGCTCATTCAATCAGTGCTACTGTGCTGTCAACTTCCTCACAGACTTCTTCACTAAAGTCAGTTCAGTTTGATGCTAATGCGCATTTATGTGCAGTTGGTGTCTGGCCAGTTGTAATTAAAGTATGAATCATAATGCAAAAACGCTGAGTAATGTTGACTTGATTCATTTCAGAGATGAGTTGACAGGACACCGGAAATGCAATGAGACAGACAGGTCGAAGTCCAGAGAGGAAGCTGCTGCTACGTATCTACACTGTCATGTTACAGGGCTCACGTTGGGCACCTTTTCAGTAAATTAGTAACATCTCCCCAGAATGTGGAGTTCAGATTTTGAGCTCAAAATATTGCAGAGATGATTCTTTTAGCCACAGCTGAGTAAAGTTTTAAAAGATGGTTTATTTGGAAATGATTGTGTAGCCTCTAGTTTCAGCCCTGTTCTAAAGCGTGTGTTTCAGGTGAGCTGCTGAACAGAGTTCACAACACCTCGTTTAGGAAGAACACTCTCCATGCATCTGTAACTGACAGCACAAGGCAATGCAGTTGACAAGTGGGGCCTCCACAAATATTCAGTCGGGTGGCACATCAGTGTCACAAGTATGGCTGCCAGACACAGCTGCTTATCCGTCTATGAGGTCATCACCTGTGTCAACAACTTAGTCAGTTAGTGTACATGAGCAGTTTTCCTCCAAAAAAGCCCAGTGACCTTTTCATTTAAACTTAATTTTATGTTGACAAACTGTCACTGTATAATGCAGCACAGTATGAAATATAAATAAAGGTTTACACATTAAAGTGCAAAACAGAGTTACAGAGGAAACTCCTAACATCCTCACTAGGGTCATGGGGGGCTGGAGTCTATCCCAGCTGACTCAGGGTGAAGGCAGGTTCACCTGGACAGGTAACCAGTCTGTCACAGGGCTACACTTAGAGACAGACAACCAAGCACACTCACATTCACACCTACGGACAATTTAGAATCACCAATTAACCTCAATATGTTTCTGGACTGTGGGAGGAACCCGGAGACGGGGCTAACCACCGAGCCACCTGCAGCCCAACTCCTAACAGGACAAAATTAAACAAAAAATCATGGATTATTATTAAGTCTGTAGTGCAACACCAAAAGAAATGTATGTTTCTAATAAACCCATGAACGACGAGAAAGCATTAGGTCTGCATATTAAACAAAGTGCAGCATGGATCCAGTGGATCTTTTACAAGCAGAGCTTTGTCAGTGTTTCCCCTTGCTGTGTAAATGTTCTCTGCTTTAGCAATAGCTTTGACTATTGTGAAAACGCAGCCACATTCACAGATTAGAAGCTATGTTTGACTTATACGTGTGGTGGATGACGCTGTGGTTATAAAAGCAGGATTTCAGTGGTGCAGAGCAGCAGCCTGCAGGTGACTGCTGGTTCATGTGTCACCTGAATGAGACACGTTTCAGTCACTATTTCATACTTGTTGTCTGTCAAAAAAAAACTGAAATATGTAAACGAGAGCAGTTTTATTAGGAATTCTGTATTCAAGTGCAGCATGCGTAAACACAGAGAGAGGAAGTAAATGGGTGTAGAGCTCCTTTTCCCTGGATCGTCGCACGTGATCATTTGAGGTTGTCCCACTTCAGAATCTCGAGTCTTTGGAAACTTTTACACTGATCCAAGTCTGAATATGCGACTGCCACCATTGGCTCAAACTGCAGCACTGCCAGCGGGTGACCAGTGACTGGAACCACAAACAGCTGGTGTCATGATGTACCAGTTGTGCAGCGTTACAGCCCAGCTGTCTAGGTTTAGCTCGTTGGGTAACAGCAACCAGCTGCTCTTGGATTTAGTAAATCAATGTATTGCTTAATGACACAAATAAACCAATTAACCAATTAAAACCAAGAAAGGGCTAACAGAGCTGGAAAGCTTTCTAAGAAAAACAAAACACAACTAAACTCCTTAGCCAGACCTAAAGACACAATAGCAGCACCCATGGGACTAACAAAGGTGACTTCCAAAAGAGGGCAAGTGAAAACTCAGCAAACGAGTGCCTCAGAGCAAGTAACCATTTCTTATTGGCTCCAATAAACACAGAAAATAAGGGACGACGAGTAGCTGTCTCCATGTTGGGGGTAATTGTAGTAATTAGATTTGTTTATTTAGGTGATGAGTGAGGTTAATGCTGTCTTGTATGTTAATCTTTGGAGACACTCCTGATGCTGCAGGTATTTCATAAACTCAGAGGAAAGACTCCTTCAAACAGCTTGAAACAAAATAAACTTCAGCTCCTGCTAACACTTTCACATCTATGTGTCCGTCAACTAAAGGCGGACTATGGACACGCTGCCCAGCCCACTGGATGCTGCTACGATTAGCTGTTATGTCAACTAGTGCTGCTTTCACAACGCTCAGACACCGTAGGACATTGAAGTTGACTTATCAGAAAGAGGGGGGTGGCTAGTTAGCTGTCACTGGTGGCCATGGCCCTCCCAGGTCTCCCCTCAGAGGCGCCGCCACAGCTGGCCTAGTTTAAAGATTGCAGTCAATTTTAATGAAGCAGTGTTTATCAAAGCCTGCCATCATTTCCCAGATGTAACACTGGTAGAGACTTGATTAATCAATGATGTCAGGTTGTGTTGAGCCACAAGGTCTAAACATGGTGTGTTGCATTCAGAGCTGGGCGATATGGATTACATTATCAGCCTCAGCAGGGTGTTTACTGGTTCAGGATGGGCCTTTTGGCGGTGACTACGTACGACAGAAACCATTCTCGGTCCGAGAACACTAAAGGCAACCCGTCTGTGTTACATTACGAAACAGCATTTTCCTCTTATTTTTGACTTTTTCACAAAAATGTCGGTTGAGATGGAGTAAATTTTACCCCAAATAAAACAATTGGTTAAAAAGATTATTTTTGGTTTCATGCTTAGAGATTATAATCTGAGGGGGGGGGGCAGTTGATTTAGTTAATAATGTGATATCACTGTTAACTGAGATGTCATATTTTCCTTGAAATTGAGCTTAGAAACCGTTTATTGATCAAAACAGTGAGCTGGATGTTAGAAATTAGGATATCTTATTGAATTAATACAGCTCCCCAGTAAATCCACTGACGATAGAACAGTCTTTTTTTCTTCACCGTCGCGAGCAATGTCCTCAGCACAACCAGAGATATTGAAGAGCCACCTGGAGTAGCTAGATGAGTAGAAATGGCAGAGAAAAATCATTTCTGATCTTTCAAGCTGTGTATCATATTATCGCCTACAGCCCCATATGTAAATCCATCCATCCATTCATTATCTCTACACCTCTCTACACAAATCCAAACTCACAACTATGAACTGCCTTGCAACGGCACTTTTTTTTTTCTTTTGTCTCACTTTCCCTGTCATAGACTCTGCTGAATTTGAGACAGTTTCCCACATCAGTGGCACAAATAAAACCTCTTGTCTACCGTGTTCATTCTGTCCTACTGTTTACGTTGACAAATGTGCTGCATTATTTTGCTTTGCATTTAACATAAACTATAGTTCATGCTGTATTGAACCTGTGTTTACTTTAGGTAAAAAGCTCCAGTGTTGCTTTTTCTGTAAAGCTATTAGTAAAGTAGTCACGTATGTATTTGGGAGCATCGCGCTGACGTTTCCTGTGGTGTTTTTGAACAGGGAACATCTGCAGATCCCCAATCGCTGAAGCAGTCTTCAGGAAGATGGCGACAGATGCCGGCGTTGCTGACAAGGTAAAGTCATCGTTAGTTAGTTGTTGCACAGGTCACATACGTAGATTTTTAAAGCTATTTTATTTATGTAACTTGATACATTAATGAAATTAGGAACATTTATTATATATTAGCTGAAATGCTGTTGGGGTTTTTAGTGATTCTGCTTATTGCTTCCAGTTCTTCATGGGGCAGACTAATGACTGATGACCTGAATCACAGCAGAACAATCACCAGAGACGTTTCCCTGCATCGCCATTTTTATTTAGCTGCTGCACGATAACGGTAGCGAGGTGCCATCCTTGTGAAGTATTTCGTAGCAGTATTTGCTAAGTTCAGATGAGTGTCGAAAGACATTCATGCCACTTGTGCTGCTGTATCTGCAAAACAAGTAACTCTGCAACAGCCAAGTAGGATAACAGAACAATGCAGGAGTCGTGGTTTATTCTGACAAACGCTCACATGACCAACAGCACAGACAGACAGACAGCCGTAGATCTGTGGTATACTGTTTAGAAACCAACGTGAGGGAAATTAATTTAGGAACCAATAAGCAGAATCAAAATGGCACTTATTTTAGAATCCTTTTGAATCAGAACTTTGGCTACTTTACATGAATACTATATTAATAATATTAATAATAATAATTGACCAAGAACCATTTTCAAAGAAGGTTTCCACTGATTAATTGTAAGATTACGTGTTAAATTACATTTTTTGTGGCAGATTTAAAAAGCCTTATTCATGGTGATGAGGTGACAACACCTGGTTATTGACTTTCTGGCGGATGATATGATCTATTGAGCGAAATTCGTTCTGAAATGACTCTGCTTGATAAATGGTAAATACAACACAGTGATATAAGATGACTGGACTGGTAGGAAATGACTGGAGTGAAATAACTTGTCATTACACGGCCTAATAATACATCATTTTAACTTGGCTGCTTTCTGTAAAGAAGATTCATGAGTAACATTTGCCAATAATTCCACTGTGGAGGCCCTCCAGAGTCCACTATTGTGAGTCTACTATGAGCCACCTACGACTTCTTTGTATGTGAGAATGTGAATCAGTTTTTTGCTAAGCTGCTGTTCCCCGTGCTCTGCTCTGCCTAGTGGAGGATAGACAGTGCTGCCACCTCCAACTATGAGATAGGAAGCTCTCCAGACCACCGCGGTCAAGCCTGCATGAAGAAGCATGACGTGCCCATGAGTCATGTGGCCAGGCAGGTACGACCACTCACCTCCCACACCTGTCGTAGCTAGCACCCCTTTTTTTTTGTTCTCTGTTGTTGCAGTGGATCATAGACAGTGGCGCCACATCTGACTGGAATATAGGCAGCTCACCGGACTCCCGCGGTCTGGCCTGCCTCAGGAAGCATGGCATTGAGACGAGCCACAGGGCCCGGCAGGTACCACCACATGTCCCGTGGCTCCACCAGATGTGTGTCTGTACCGCTGTGATGCTGCTCTGTCACACACATGATGTCGCTGTAACTGTGTTTTGAGCAGGTTCACTTAAATCGTTATTTTATGGGGATTAACGAGTTCAACATGTTTGCTGTGTAAAAACAAGCACAAGTTTTTGGCAAATTGAACACAAAGAATTCACCTGAAATCCAAAAGCAGGTGACTGAGTATTTCTTCTTTTCAAGGGAACCAGTTATACATCTTTTCCACAAGTTCACAGTTTTTCTGTGTCAATCTTTGATTATGAATTTCAAAAGGATTATATACCACAGCACTTTTCTTACCTTCTCCTTCTGTTGAGATATCATGGGTAGTATTTGTCTTGTTTTTGTGTTTCTAGCAAAATACATAAATTCAATTAAAAGTCAGCTTTAATTGTATAAATGGGGAAATCACCATTCTATCATCACCTCTTCTCCCATTATCATCATAGAAAACACAGACAGAACCTCCAATAAACAACCGTATTGCACTGATCGACCAACACAGGCTCTTAGACTTCACATGCAAACAGGGTTTTTTCTTGGCCTGATCTTTTCTCACCCTTGAAGATAAACACAGGATATAATACCCCTTTCCATGTGCCACACATTCTACAAATGTGTGAAGTTGGCCTCCCTCAGGAATTTCTGGATTTGAGTTTGATGATCAGAACCACATCACGTGTTTCCAGGAGAGCCAGGCTCGTCTTGGGAGCCTCTTTCTCCGTGTTGGTGGCTTCCACATGGAGGTCTCTCTCACACACTGTCGCTCATGAAGCTGTAAAAGTAACAGCTGAGGTGCCAGTAAAAACATCATTACAAGAAAGCATTTTCTGCAGGACTTTGATGCCTAAAACAGACACTCCATTTCCCATCAGTCACGCTAAATTACAAAATGAAAAGCAGTCACAGCTTAGTATAACTACAGAAACACAATGAGTGACATCACCCAATAAAAACAAATGTAGATCAGCAGACCTGTGTTTCTGAAGTTCTCTCCGATGCGTCTGTTTGGCAGATCACACGACGCATCACAGCCAACTTCACAGAGGTGTTTTCATAAACGCCAACAGCTGTTACATTTATTGAATTTCTTCTTTTTTTTTCTTGCAAATGCCGCAAATATTCAATAGAAGACCGCGTACATGAATGCAGATGTAACTATAATAAAGATGCAAACGGCGATGGACAGGACCTCGCTGTACGATTGTCGGCCTTCGTGCACGTCGGGATTCTGTAGAAACGTCCTCCAGGCGGGACCCTGATCCGGCGTGTCGAGTTTCGGGCAGATCGGAGCAGACACAGGCCAGTTACACAGCACATCTCGTTTTATGGCGTTTTGGCCAAATTCCATTGGTCGCCATTTCAACGCCATCAGACTTTTGCACAGCATTTTACTAACACAACCTCCTGTAGCTTGTGCTGGCCAAATTTCAGGTGTGTACGATCTTCCCTGTAGGAGGAGAGAGATTTTGAAAATGGCCAAAGTTCTCATTTCCAAGCACTCAGACTTTTGCAGAGCGTTTTATTAACTTTTAATCACCACGTCCTGTAGTTTGTGCTGGCCAGATTTCAGGTGTGTAAGACGTACCCCCTAGGAGGAGATAGGTTTTGAAAATGACCTGTAATGCTCGTTGTTTTTCCAACATGGCGGACTTCCTGTTGGGTTTACAGAATCGCGCTGATGGACTTTTTGTGCGTCCCGACCTGCTACATATGTGTACCGGTTTTTTTAGCTCAAAGTCAAACGTAGCCCCGATGGGACTCTGTTATAATGTTGTAGGGGGCGCAGTTGAGCCGTGTTGCATTTTAGAGCTTGGAGCTGGACAACTTTTTTGTGCGTCCTGACCTGCTCTATATGCCTACCAAATGTTGTATCTCTAGACCAAACGTGCTTCTGATGGGACTCTGTTGAAATTTTTAAGGTGGCGCTGTGGAGCCATTTTGGCAGTGACATGTCCAAGTCCCTTAAAAATATCAAGTTTTCCCCAGCCCTGGTGTCTGTGGCAATTTTATTGAGCTTTCGTGAGTGTTCAGACCCTCGAATTTGAGTTCCTAAATTGCGTCAAATAACAATAATAAACCCAAGGGTTACAGCAGGGTCCGTTGCACTGGTGAGACCCTAATTACGAGGGAATTCATCTCAGCACATCACAACACGTGGTTTTGTTTGGAGCCAGTGCAAGCTGCTCATGGTCTAGTTCAGTATTTCTCTTCTTTAAAATAAGAGGCATTTACATGTCCGTGATCATCACGCAGAGCTTTCCAATCTAGAAGTCTGCGTTTACATTTAAGCAGGGGGACAGCAGTTGAGATGTGTCTCTGAATCTGAACTGAGTTAGTGATTGCAGCTGCAGCTACACACCGCTGGTTTCCTCTGAGGTGACATTTCCATTCATTCCAGCAACAAACACTTATGTACGCACATGAAACGCGTCTGTTTTCCAAAATACAGATGGACACAAAGCACATTTTCCCCTAGCATAACATGCTAGCCCCATATCAAAATGAGAACTCAGGCCACGGGGGGCATTCACATCAACAGTGTAGCTGAGATGGAGTTCATCTCACAGATCAGCAAACGCCAATAACTTTCAGTAAAATTACATCTAAATATTACCTCAGCTGTTAGCCTTTGCTAAAAAGCCAAAAAAAAAAGACAAAATGAAATAATTTTTAAAATCATCACTTTTTCCTCATTGCAGTGTTTTTTGCTCCACTCAGTTTGTACTGAGATTTATTTTAGGAAGAGGTCAATCACCAGTCTTATGTCTGAATGACCCAGTTTGGAAAACTGTGTGGTTTTATTGTTTTTTGGGGTTTTTTTGCAACCGTAGCTGGAATGTTGCCATTAAAAATAAACCGTACACTTAGCTCCTCTGTCTTCTAAGGCCGGGAGCTGATTTGTGCTGGTCTGCGCAGACAACAGCAGAGCAATTGTTTAGCTGTTTGTCAACAACATGCTAGTGGGTCCAGCACTTGCTTGGATAAAGAACATTGCATCTTCACAAAGTTACGTCTTAAGCTGTGGGTGGAGATACTCATATAGGGGGATGGTGCAATTCAAGCAGGTTAATGTACATTAGTACTTATATTTTAGTACCTACAATGTATTTAAACATCGTAGGGACCTCTTTGCAAATACATAGCGCATACTGATGAATCCTGTTGAGAATATCCGTAATTTAAAGAGACATTATCCTCAGGCTTTCTGGACTTTGAGACAGTAGTCTTGTTAACTTAAAACAAATCTCTGTTTGATTGCCTGTGAAAGTTACAGAGAACCTGCTCGCCAGGTTTGCCTGTAGTGTATGAAATATTGATGAAGTCGATGTAGCAGCCATCATATCACACATGTTTCAAATCCTGAAATGGGCCTGAAATTACATCAAGATGTTTGTCCATGTAGGGCCTTCAGGTCTTATGCTGCACTGGCTTATCTTCAGAGCAACTCCTATTCCCCAGTGCCCTTAAAACACTCCGTTCCCTGAGAGAAGTCCAGGGTTTCACCCCGTGCTTGAGATCTGCCCTCTCCTTACTTTGTCTCACCGCAAACCCGTTCCGTCAGACCCTCATCTAATCTCCTCAAAGCAGAGATGGGGAGGCTCAACCTTTTGGCTTAAACCCAGCCAAATCCACACAATGAGCTTTGACAAGCTTTTGCTTTTTCCTCTTTTCCTTTATCACCATTTTGGTTTCTATCACTGGATGTTACGCCCACCCTCCCACTTTGCTGGACTTTTTGTACGGCCAGCATCCAAGACACTGGCCAAGTGGGACATCGTCTGGAGACCGCTGGACTCTCAAACAAACACACGTGTGTTGTGTAATGGAGCGGACGTGCTCCAAAGTGATCCATAACATGCAACATGCAGTGTTTATCTCTCATCAGAACTTGCAAACCAGACATGAGGGAGCTGAAGTTTGCATTTCTTTGCTGTCAATATGTTATCCTTGAGTCAACAGTTGAGGAACGACTATCAGTCTCTGCCAAAATACCATCTGTCATTACATTCATTTCCATCTGTCACTGTTGTAGTTTTGATACTGCACAGATAAGTTTTACGAGCCGAGTTCTTGGTTTTTCCCACCATCACTATAACTAAAAGAAATACCAAAACAAACTCGCCTGATATCAACCGCACTGCTCCTCCTTTATTATCGTAACACTGAACATTTATCCAGTGTTTTATAGCTCATCATATCAACAGTAAGTCGGTATGAGCATTCATTAACATTGTGACGGATAATATTATTTAAATATTTTATAAATTATTTAAGATTTAAATGTTTTTTATTTGTAGCTGTGACTGACTACACAGAAATCACCGACTCATACGTAGAGAAATTTTTAGTTTATGCATAGTTTGTTTCATTTTTGCTTATGTTCATGTTTGTCTGTCCCTCTTTTAAACTTTAATATGTTATATTTTGTTCATTATTTCCTCCTATGTTTGCTGAACACCGACATATACCAGGACTTGTTCTACTGCACACCTGTGCTTTTCCCGTGTTTGACGTGTCAAAACGTATCCCGTGAAATAGGCCCACTGGTGTATTTTCGTATAATTTTCCGTTGCCATCTCGTCATAACTTCCTTTTGAGTTTTATCTTCTTGATTTTATCTGAACTTTTTATCTGAACTTTGCTATGTGTGTCTCCCTGCCCATTCCTCATTTGCAGTGAAAACCTCCCAGCTCAGTGTCAGCCAGATATTTCAGAAATCAAACCAAGGTGTTTGTCAGGCCTGTGAGGAGGGCGTGCACAAGGTTTTTCTGATTCTCACTCCCTTTAGCTTTTCTTGGCATTCCCATAAATTGACTCTCAGAACACTTCTAAACTATCCAGGGTGCTGCCTGATTTTTTTTTTTTATAGCTTCTTGTCTCGTTAAATCATCACCAAACACACTGAACGCTCTGCACGCTCTGCTACATCCTTACAGATGTGCAGCTTGGATCTCTCTCTTAATCCAGGTTTCCTATAGCTATTGTGTTAAGACTGTGATACCTGAGCCAACAATAATTGGAAGCACAGTTTGATTTTATACTGCATTTAAGCACAAGTAGTTTAAATGTGCAGCCGGTTGCTTTTTAAAAAAAAAATCAAACAGCTGTAAGTGCAGCTTCATCCCCCTCCCTTCAAAAATTTAAATGGAAAAAACTAAAAAAAAGTCGACTATTCTCTAGTTTCGTGGGTGACATTTACATGAACGATCGCGATCAGATCTATTTCTAATGACAAACACAATGAGCTTCCCGTGACTGATTCACCACAAAAGGCATCTCACCGTTTGCCTCATAATAAAAGCAGGTAACTGCTCGGCTGTAGGAAGTGTTTGTGTGTTTGCTTTAGCAGGATGTCAAAACAGCTCTGATATGATGTTCAGAAGGGAAAATAAAATCTGAAACCGTAAATTTTGATCATTTGCATGCGTTGTTTTCTTTTTAATCGAGCACAGAGACAATGGCATCTGTGGCTGCAATTAAACTAAAAGTAAATTAAACAACATGTGTAATAAACAACAGAAAGGGAGGCTGTTGCTGAAATTGCAAACCGTGATTTCTTGTAATTCTCTCGTCTTTGGCATTTTCACTTCAAATGTGTATGTGAAAGACAGTGATTGATTTTTTAAGATTCATCCTTCTTTGAAGGACCAAAGGGAGGCTCTCCTGACCAGACTGTGCACCTACCCTGAGCCAAAAGTAATATTTATTTTGTTCTGCATTTCTGCCCCACTCCAGGTGACCAACCAAGATTTCACGAGCTTCGAGTACATTCTGTGCATGGATGAGAGCAACCTGAGGTACGGTTATTTCAGCCCCGAGCTGCATAGTTTATTTTCCCTGCCAGTGTGGATCGGAGGTGGACACACAGACGCTGAAAACACCGGTGTCATGTGTTAAGTGTCCTGTCTCACTTATTAATGGCTGCATGGGATCCAAGAAAAAAAAAAGAAAAGTGGGTTGAGCTGGGTTGTCCTATTAACGTCTTGACAGCAGTCTGGGCTGCTCCTTCACATGGAAATTGTGGTAACATTGAGCTATAACTAACTTTTAGGTGAATGCCTCTCTTTAATGAGCAATATCCTTCCTTAAGCTCTTACCAAAGGTCAGGGGGAGGGATATTTTTTGCTACTTTGAACGTTTAGGGATCATTTTGAGATCACATGCCTATGGCAGTTCTGATCTGTAAGCAGCTTACTGAGTTCTTTGGATGCCTCGTCTTTGCTCTTTGGGCAGGTTTTTCCTCCGTTCTCCCCCACATTGTTTTTTTTTTTTTTAACCTCTACAAATGTTGAGCTGAGCAGAATGAGAGAGTTCATTAATTGTTTGACCTCCGGTTTTGCTGCTTTTAGTTTGAGATCGACTTCAACAGCTTTTAAAATGTTGTCATAATCAGTCTTATACAATTGTTTGTTAGTGAATCAAGACTAAGGTAATCACATGGATGACAAAATAGATGATCCGCCTCATATCTAAATGGCAGACGTAAAACTGCTGTATAACATGACCTGTATTTATATTTAAAGACTTTCTACTTCTGATTCAGAGGTCACATGCTAAGACCTGCAAGTGTTTTCCTTGTTTCCTTCTCTGGTCTCCTTCAGTTACATGTTTTCTCTGGTCTTCACAGTGAGCTGAACAGGAGAGCGAACTTAGTGAAAACGTACAGCGCAAAGATTGAGCTTCTTGGTTCATATGACCCTCAGAAGCAGCTGATCATCAAAGACCCGTATTATGTAAGTATACAACAAACACTTATGTTCAGCATCACAAATCATTTCTGAGACTCTAACGTCATCAATCCACATTTTGAGAGGCCATAGATAATATCTGTGGGACAGTAAGAATGCCTGGTGGTATAAAAAGCTCGACTGAGTGGTAGAAACTTTAAAATGTCCAGTCCAGTAAATGCATACCATATAACCACTGAACTACAAAAATTGCTGGTGTGTACTTACAACAAAAAGAAGAACTATGGAGTCCCCAGGCGGCACCCCTTCCAGGACACCACCCAGAGACTCCAAGAAGGCTGAATACTCTGAACTGCTGTTCGGTGCATAAGCACAAACGACAGTCAGAGTTTTCCCCTCTGCAATGCGTAGTCGCAGAGGGGCGACCCTCTTGCTCTCCAGGAGAACTCCAACATGGCGGCGCTCAGCTGGGGGCTTGTGAGTATCCCCACACCCGCCCAGCGCCTCTCACCGTGGGCAACTCCAGAAAAGGAGAGAGTCCAACCCCTTTCCAGGAGTTTGGTTTTGGAGCCCTTGCTGTGCATGGAAGTGAACCCGACTATATCTAGCCGGTAACACTCCACCTCCCACACCAGCTCAGTGAGGTGACGTTCCATGTCCCCAGAGCTAGTCTACGCCACCAGGGGGCGGTACGCCAGGACGCCCGCTCCTGCCAACCACCCGGTGGGCATAGCACCCAACCCCAACCTTTTGCCCTGAGGGTGGTGGGCCCTCTGGTGACAGAGCTGCCATGCAAGGTGCTGCCTGCCATCGGGTGTAACTTCAGGTTCAGTGTCTTGCCCAAGGACACTTCGACTGTGGAGGGGATCGAACTGCCAACCTCACAATCAGAGCACAGCCGCCCCAGTGGCTAATGGATTTAGTACTGGATCTTATTGTGATAAAATGCTAATCAACCCTATCGTTACTTGTGGTTTGAGCTACAATATTAAGAGTTTAAGCTGCCCTCTGGCAGTGACTGTAATTATACACGAGTACTGTCAACGCTTTCCGGGTTTTGCTGCTGAGTTGTTGTTGTCGTTACCTGATGTGTAGCCAAGTGTGTGTCTGTCGCTACATGTGCTCCCCTCCTCATCTCTGGCATACTGATCATTGGAGGTTAATTTAAAACATTGCTACTGGTGTATCAGCGCAGGAATGTTTTGCACTCCACCTTTCACCTCCAGCAAGCTCAGTTAAATAACTCCCCAATTGCCATCAATTTCTGATTCAGATGTTGGTGTGACCGTTCTACAAGCGTATCCCGTCTGCTTCCAGGCATTAAGAAGGGCACACACAGGCATCGCTGTTAGAGAGAAACCAAGATGAATAGTTTCCAGGAAATTCAGAGCTAAACTTGAAACTGTTTTTTTAAAACAGGAAATTGTTGTTTTCAAACCTTCTGCTAAACCTCTGAATTACAAAACCTGGTGATGAGTTTAAAGGGCATGTTTTAAAAATAAAAGATTATAGTAATCATCAAAGCCAGACTGTGAAACCTGAAAGTCTTGTAGGCTCATCAGTTTCGCAATCGTCTTTGAACTTCTTATGTAAGCTGTGTCAATTCTTGGGAATGTGTAACCAAATCAAGAATTATAATTGGGATATCTTATCAGAATCAGTTTGTTCTCATTTGTCTGAAGAATTCACCAAGAATAGGCGTTTGTTTTCACCAGATTCTGTTAAAAAGAAGAAGAAGAAAATTCGGGGACTTTAGCTAAGCTTGCCCGAACTGCAGGCCGAGTTCACACCGAGAAAATAGGAATTAAATATGGAAACAAATTTAAAAATGTAAATAGTAAAACATCTATAACATCGATTTTTTAAAAATAAAATAAATAATCAAAGAAACTTAACCTTAGTTCTTTTCTTTTGTGGTCTTCTAACTGTGTGAACTGCACAGAGTTCTCACTATCTCTGGCCACGGCGCTGCTGTTTTCCATCGAGGTGCAGGACTTCATATTTCAATGAGAAACGAGCCCACAACGAGTAAAAATGTGACACAAGCAAACAAAAACAAACAAACCACTGATGGTTTGGGGTTCCGAGGATTAATGGCTGTCAACATTTAACAAGATGTTGTGAGAATGTTACGAGAGCTGATGCTTTGGTGCCAAGTCGATGCCAAAGTTCTGAAAACCTGACTTGTTTTTCTGTGGCGCTCAGAGTATTACTGGATGTATTCACGTGCAGCAACAGTGCAATACCTTCACCGTGTGAGATGGTGCGTGGATCAAACAGAGCCCTACACCACACAGTCAGTCGTAGCACTTCCTGTAGTTGCTGCTCAACACTGGAGCTGAGAACTGCTCATGGGGTTTTATGGACAAGATGCACAACAGGAACTGTGATGCAGTGCTGCCATCTGACCGCGGATAGATCGCGTCATTCCACAGGTGCATGTAGTCGTTCTGGAGAGAATTCCTGCTCCACACAGAGAAATGGCATCGTGTCCAGGCACGTTCTGTGTAATAAACAACACCAAAACAAAAGCAGAGTGAGCTGGAGCAGTGAAATGGCACAGATGCAAACTTTAAAAAAAAAAAAAAGTAGCCAGCAGCCTTTCCAGACCAGTACATGCCACCGTACATTACACTGACATACCGCTTATTTAATGAGGTGGACATCACTGTAGGAAAATATTTTCTGGTTTGGGATCAGTTTGGCTTTTCATGCTCCGTGGATCACACGTTCCTTTTGTTCTTTACAAGCTTTCTGTGCTGCTGAAGGTCTTGCCAGAAGATTTGGACGAGGCGGGGGGGTGGTCGGGACTGCTTTTTATCTTCTTGAGGGTCATGAATGAAAAAGGAAAGAGTTGGAAAAGTGTTGGGAGAACGAGAGGGCTTGAAAGTTTTGCTGATCACTCATCAGCGTACGACTGTTTTCTTAATGTACCGACATGCTGGGGGCAAGCAAGTCTTTTACATTGTCGTAATTTGTTTAAATAAATAGTAAAACATCTCATAAAAAATAATCTCCATATGTGGTCAGAGCTGTGCTGGACTGGTCGCTTTGTATTTGTTCTTGTCTACTTGCGTTATTAAATCTTTAAGAGCTGTTATCCCAAATAAAACCGTCAAGTTATTAGTGGTGTGGCTGACCACGGATTACATAAATGTAGTCGGCTGGACGAGGTTCTCCACATGTTTACGTCAGACGCCACTTTGTCGTTGTGGGCCCATTAGGACGACGGTGTCTTTATGCACAGGTTCTTTTGTTGCCGGAGCTGAATCACGGAGTTCAGTTTTAAAGTGTGCTCCCTTGCCAGCGACCACATGGCATGACTGTAGAGTGAGCAAAGAGGAGCCAGACGACCGCGGTTAGTGTGTCAGGATAAATGAAGACATGCTTTGGATGCATCTGTTATGTAATGGTGAGCTTGCAACTTGGGTGAAGCATTGATTTTATCGCTTGGATTTTCTTTTATCATCCGTATCGACACACTGATTACTTAATGACATTAAAGTTAAGCTTTAAAAGTCCTGAAAACGTCTTTCTTTATAAAAGTCGGGCACTTAATTCTGGCGCTAAACCTCTTTTTTTTTTTTTCCTGTTTTAATTCCACTGCAAGGTGTGTTTTCAGCTCTCAGCCCGGCTCCAGGAAACTCACCATGTTAAACAACTATCAGATGAATTGTCATTCAACTTGTGCATATATTAAAGATGGAGTAAAAGTCTTATGTCCTTGGATGTCAGAATGTTTGCTTATTTAGCGAAACGTCTGGACATCTACCTGATGGATTGGCACTGAGTTAGGTTCAGACATTCATGGCCTCTATAAATAACCTTCAGCAATGTTTAGTTAAGTGCTGAGACAACAAATCGCCTTCCTTTCAGCCATACTTTATGTTTAGTGCTAATTAACGATATGAGTGTTTGTTTTTTTATCATTGGCTTCTGATCCGATCCGATCTGAGACGCTTAATATTCAGTATGTGCCGATGCTGTTTTCCCAGATTAGCTGCAGTACTCGGTTTACCACCAGGTGGAGCCTCTCGCTGTTTATTGCTGTAGCAACAGGAGGTTTGTGGGCAAACAGAGAGCATTGTGGGAGTTTAGCAAGTAAAGAAGCACTGTGATGAAGACTTCCATGAGGCTTACCGTCCCCAGGACAGGCAAAGAGTGTTCGCTGAAGCGGGGATAATCTAGGACAGCGTTTTTATATCAAAGTTGGCTTTTTCTAGTTTTCTACGTGAAAATAGACGTAAACAAAGAATAAGGCACAGATTTATGCTGATGCTGATTAGTTAAAAATTCCTGTAATTGGACTCGACCCCGGGGGACATGAAATGAAAAATGAAAAATACTTTATTTATCCCAGAAGGGAAATTCAATATTATTATTATTAGACATACCTCGTGGTAAAAGTCAGCATGTTAGCGTTGTTGTTATTTAGCGTCGCTGCGCCAAAACACAGCCTCACCGAGTCGTTTAGTTTATAGTTCGACTACTTTCCTGTTAATCAATTAGTTTTCTGGGATATTTTTTTAAAGCAGTAATTCCAAAAGATCCCTGGAAGCCACATCTCTAATGTGAGGACATGCTGCATCATGTTGTTATTTTAACCTCCACATTTCAAGTTGTGGCATTTCATACTCAACAGCTATTAGATTCACTAACAAAGTAGTCGTTTCAGTCGCTGTACGGTTCTCCTCAGTGAACTTGTGAGTGAGTATACAGGAACAGTTGTGTGCTTTTAATATCACTAAATTTAATGTTGAGACATTCCGTGTTAAAGGTTTTCCCATCGTAATCCATTAAGGTCTTGGTAAAAACCCAGCGAGACTGGAATTTGGCGGTTTATTGCTTCCTTACGAAAAGCTGTGTTACCAGATTTGTTAAGTGTGGGTTTCAGCACTCACTGACATCAGACTTGACAATGTGGTACTCGGCATGAGAAGAACATAATCGCTTTAGTCAGAGACCATCATTTTAGTGTTTTCTTTGTGCTTTCAAACCACATTTCGGAATGTGTAGTACATTCATTTAAGTGTTTTTTTTTCCCCCCTTCTTTGCCACAGACATCAAATGTAAGTAATAATTTCAGTATGAGTGAGTGTTTTAATTTCTCCTGTACTTTTTTTTTGTTTTGTCTTTTAGGGAAGCGGCGAAGATTTCGAAAAGGTGTATGAGCAGTGTGTACGATGCTGCAAAGCCTTTCTGGAGAAGAATTCCTAACAACATCCAACCTTGAAACAGCTCTCCAAAGTCTCGGCTGTGTCACATAAGCACTTATCAGTATAACCCTCCTGTGGCTGTCACTCAGAGACCTCCACAATACTTTAGTTTCACTGCTGCAAATATTACACAAAACACACGTTGTATGCATTTAGAAGAGTGCTGCATGGACAGGTCTGCAGACTGTACATTCAGGTGATTAATAAAATAATTAACGCTACAATATGGCTGCTGGAGACTTGTTTTTTTTTCACACAAATCGTTCTTTTTCACCTTTTGCAATATGCTACAGCATTAATATGAGTGAACACATTAGAGGTCCGCGGGTCACAGGCTTACACTGGGGTCACAGCTAATGCTCGCCTCAATGCTAATCCAGGTCATTTTGTTGGATGCTTGATGGTCAGAGTGTGTTTGTCGCTCCGTTTCCTTTTCCCACGTCGAACGTTTACGAAGGATATTCCTATAAATGTTCAGTGTCGGGTATATCCGCTGTATTTTTAGAAAACTTTTTGTTTTTCTGCTCCTATACTCGTGACATTTCAGAGTGATTTAGCCCCATGTGATGGTGTGATTTCACCACATTAGGAGGTACGAGATCGGGAAAGAGCTGTAAATCATTAAAGTTCAAGGGAAGACGAACCAACTGGCGGCTGGAGGGTTTCTAAATGTTCAAAGATTTAGCTTTGGGGCTGTTGCTGTCATTTGGGCGTCTTTGAGTCAGCTTTAAACAAATGACAGAACACTCTTCTTAGTCTTTTGAACATAGTGTGCTACGATCTGCTTTCTTTAGAGCTGATTTGAAGCAGCACATTTGGCAAATACGCCAAGAAACACAGTCATTACAAGGCGTTCATCTGCACCTTCAAACAGCTTGGACTGATCTGTGCAAATGGTGGCAACAAAGTTAAGCCAAGGTAGAAGTTTTCAGAGATATAACTCTTGGCAGGGATTTGAATGAGAAGATTTATGTCACACATTAATATCTGCTGATATTAAAACCAACGCTGATTAGCTAGCTTAGCTTAAAGACTGAAGCCAGCAGGAAACCGTAAGCTTGGTTCTGTCTGAAGCTAGTGAAATTTGCCTCTGAGCATCTTTAAAGCTCCTTTATTACAATATTGTCTTAATTTCATGTTTAAAGTATTACAAATGCGCTAAATGGCGAGTGGATGGGTTTTGTGTTCTCTGGATGGGCTAGCTGCTTCCCTCTTCCAAGTGTTAGTGTTGAGTTAAACTTATCCAAAGCAGTGTACTATGAAGCAAGTTTGACAAAGTCAGGCTTTCTTTGTGTAAGCTGGCTAAACAAAACCTAAACTCCCACGCAGCGGTAACGGGTATCAATGCTGTGATTCTCGTCTTTCTTCCCAGGTTTTCTTCATCGGACCCGGTAAGCATTTTATGCACCATTTTCTGTCTTTAATTTTTAACAAACTGCACCAATTGCCTGCCCCTTATTCCAGTTAAGAAAATATACGTTATACAAACTTAGAAAGATAAAGAAAAAACATTTATTAGGGTATGAAACACTGATGCAGGAGAGACCAGCTGGTTGTGTTGCACTCTTCTTATTCCTAATGTGACAGCTGCACATTGGAGCTCTTAAACTTTAAACTTAATGTAGTAAAGTGAAGTGCTTTTCATTAAAGTTTTTGGCCCAATCAAAGTGAAATTAACGCTGTTGATTGAATATGATCTATTATGATAAATACTAGTAGTAGACAAATTAGTTTTCTAATCCGTGTACAGTGGACATGGTCGCAAATCAAAACCAAACATGTTGGTACAAAACATTTTCTGAATGCATTCAGGCCCTCATGTGATACCTGTAGTTCAGATTAGATTCAGGGGGATTACTCACATATGGCTCAGCAGGTAAAACACATCCCCTCAGCTGAGAATCTATAGCACTCAAAGACAGTTGAAGAAAGAAAGTCGTTGCTCCTCACAGCTGATTTCAATCCCAAACGCCGAACCCGAACCCTAACCTCCTCCTGAGCAGGTTATCTGTGCAGCACCAGTTGTTCTCGTGATCTAACCGGGTTCAACGACTGAAGACTTCGGCTTTGGTATCCAGATGCTCAAACTGTTCAAAGTTGCTGCGAGCAGTGCAGGTATTTCTCTTGTTATTCAATCCAGACAAAATGATGCCAAACAAGAACCTTGTATTGACCCAAAGTAGGCCTAGCTGAGACTAGTTAATGCTGCTTTAACACCATTGTGAGAGCTGCTGCCAAAGCCAACGGTCTGAGTTCAGCAGGCATTGAAGAGGCTCAATCCAATCTGTTGTTTTTTCCAGTGTGTTAATGCCACAGTGGGATTCTGCCTCCCTGTTACAACAAAAATAAATGGAATTTCATTTGTGGCACTCACAGCTAACGTTTGTTAACGAGACGACGTAACGCGGTTAACAGTATCCTCCTCCTGCTGCCTTCTGCTGGTTTTGCATTTCACCTCTTCTCTATCTGCTTATTTCCTGTCTTCACATGAAGGAAATCAAATGAGAAGTGAGGAGTCAGATTACAAAACACAGTTTGTGTCTCAGCCCCAGTGTCTCCAACGTTTCTCTGTTCAGTCCTTTATGTTTTCAACAGATCTAGAAAGAGAGAACCGATGGCAGCGCGGATCATCCACAGTGTCGTGGACGCAGCTCCTGGATGAAGGTACTGCTGTTTGTTCCCATAAAACACAACTCTGTAGGAACACAACAAATCAACTCCCCTACAAGTTTAGATTTCACTCAGGCTAAGGGAGGATTTCAGTTTGTAGATTGCCCGAGCGGATCATTTGGAGGCTTGTGACAGTTTCTTGTCATTCGGACATTCGGTCTAATTCGTCTTATGGCACGGAAATGCAGCCCATCATACAGAGCAAATGATGACTTAATTCCATTTAGGTTCTTCCGTTTCATGTTTCTGCGCGCTGGCTCGCTCTCACCGGCACGTCTCACCGAGCAGCGCGGATGTTTTCTTGTTCAACCCAAACAAATTAATACTCCAAGCAAATACGCTTCCTAGAGAAATACTCGTCCTGCAGCAGCTGCCTCCATCCAGGGGTTGGGTTTCATACACAAGGCGTGGAGGGATTTGTGTGACGTGCTTGTTCACAGGGTCAGGAAAAGTTACAGCAGATTGTTTTGTTTACCCAGATTCCTTTTTTTTTTTTTTTCATATATTCTTCTGCTAAACAAACACAAATGCGGTGGATGTAAATGGACTTTTGTTTGGTGGCGACCTTCTTGTGCACTGTGACTGACGGGGTCGGTAGTGTGTTTTTAAATGCATGGGTTTTTGCAAAAAAGTAGCAGCAAACCTCGACAAGTACAACCAAAACATGTGAGAAAATGTGTTGTTTTGTGGGTGAATTAGGTCAGAACTTGTTTCCTCAGTGCGAACCAACTGAAACATGCTGACGTGATCTGGAAAATGATTGCTTAATTTTGTCTATTTCACAAAACACCTCATCATCTCTGACTTTTTGTTTTCTTTTTCCTCTTCTTAAGTCTGAAATTCAGCCGATGTGCAGCCTCCAGTCCAGTCATGTGGTCACTGAGGCAGCATTCCTCGTCTCAGGACGGAACACGATGTCAAATATTTCACAACAAACACATTTGTACCAATCTCATAATTTATTTAAATATATTTCATTTTTAAATATATATATATATAGATATACATATATATTTAACACTCATTTGGTAAATGCCAGTCATGTTCATTTATGGTAGATAGGTGGATTCTGCTGCTTTACACTATGTACACGTTACTCCTGGTTTAAAGGGTCATGGCCTACATTATGTACAGTGGAACCTTGTGACATCTCAGATACATAAATATAGGCTGTACCACGCTCTGCTCAGATCCTCAGGAGGGCTGTGATTTACAACCGCCACTTCTTCTTCTTCTTTTTTTTTTTCATTCTTTTTCTTTTTATCACAAAGATGCAGAAAAAACGTTCATGTAATTAATAATTTAACCACAGTTCTTTCTCAGTGTGAGCACAAGTGGGTGAAACTGTGCAGCGACTGCCGGCTGGGCTTCTCTCAGAGCTTTTGTCTTGTGTTTTTTTTGGTCTGCGTAATCGAAGGGATGGGCTCAACCCGAAACACTTACACACAGCAAACCGACCGCAGGAGGCGAGTCGTTCTAAATATCTGGATTTTGCTCTTTTCTGACAGAAATAAGCAAAATAAATATCAGAACCCTCCCTCCTCTTTTTTTTTTGTTGTTTTAGTGACATCTTTTTTTTTTTTTTTTCCAGCAGGAACGAGAACAACAACAACAAAAAGGCCCCGCGTGGTTTTTTTTTTCTTCTTTCAGCCGTTTGTTTCTTTTCCAGCTCCGCTCTTGGGTTTCACCGTCTCTATCCTGTCTGGTTGTGTCGCCCGGTTGTGCTTCCTTTGTGATGACAGCGAACCATCGAGGCCCAGACAGAGGTGGGTGGCAGCGATCCACGCCGTAGCAGAAGAGACCTCAGTGAAGGACAATGTTGTACCTAATATCAGTCGGGGCTGGTCAGATTCAGGCTTCCCTCTTACTGTCCAAGGCACTTTTTTCCCAAGATTTTTTTCTTCTGGAGTACTCATGTTTGGCTTCAACCTGCAAGGGAGAGGAAGCGATATTCAGCTCTGGCTCCAACTTGGCAGCACTTGAAAAATTCTTTCCTATCCAGCAAGAATCACAAATAATAAATCAAGATTTGCCAAAGATGTGCTGCTCTCGCTGTGCCACTGCTAGAGTCTGTGTGTTCAGACGCAGCAGGCACATCACCACTCAGAACAAATGTCTGGGGGTCTCCAAAGAAACCTGATCTGTCCAGTGTGAACTCTAACCCGCACTGGCGCGGGCTCCTGCATCTTCAATGATCACTCAGTCTCTGTGTTTGTCTGATGCAGTGGTGGGAAATAGGGTTTAAAGCTTTTACTTAAGGTGTCCCAAAGTTCTAGAAGGAGACTTTTACTCAAATCAGAGTATAGCGGTATTATCACAAATACTATTTCAAGAAAAAAAGTAATCAATCATTATGTGTTATGCTTAAGTCGTATCTTAATGCTGCAGCAGCTGAAGGTGATTTGAACTCCAACCTCAATCTTTAGCACAATATTTTACACATTTTATGGAGGGATTGTGTTCAGTAAAGTAGTAAAATCCCTGTGAGCTAAAGTGAAATATAAAAGTACAAACTGCAAAAACAGTTTGCTCTGATGTGGAATTACACATAAGTATATAAAGCAGATCAATAAAACTTACATTCAAGTAATGTACTTCAGTAGGAACTGGACTATCTTACTGGCGTATTTACTTTATATTACACTGTAAAAAATAAATAAATAAGTAAATAAAGTAGGTAATTTTGGGGGAATTTTTCCTTTTTTTACATCTTTTTTTCTGTATTTTTGTGAAACAAGATAATAACGATTAAAATGACAAAAAAGACATTCAGTTTAGATCTTGTGTAAAATACCCAGAGAAATTTAGATCCGTTATATATACAAGTCTTTAAAGTTACAACTAAAAACCGGTATTATACCTGCTGGTATCTAAAATGAATTTATAATCTGAAGCATTTGTAAATAATGGCTGTAAAAACTAAATCCATTTATTCTGAAGGTTTGCATATTTTTTTCTGATCAAAATCTATTAAAAATGTAAAGATACATCTACAAACTCATTATACTTTACATGATCTAAAGCTTGTAATTATAATCATAAGTATTTGTAAATAACGGTTGACATTTGTTTTAAAGGTAAATTGATTTATTTTGTAGGCGGAAGATTGATTATATTTACAAGTCGGTTTAAGTTACATGTAAAAACTCATCCTGTTCATTCTGTATGATTTAAATCTAACAATAGAATGTAATTAAAAGGAATTTGTTCATGATCGGGACTCGAGCCAAAGCCACTTGATTTAATGTAGACATAGTTTAACATCAAAGACTTGTCATGTGTTTAGAATTTTTATGCAAAGTTGCCTGTAAAAATATTTTTTTACATAAAATAATCCAATAAAACCCAGCTAATGTCCTAATGTTCTGCAGCACTAAGACAGACATCTTATATTTGAATATTTCACTGTTTTATAAAAGAAAAAGTATATATTATTGCATGTCAAAGTAGGGATAGAAACTGTGTTTCAATCATGGAAAATGTTTTATGAGCCAATTATTTTATGCTATTTTGCAGTAAGCTCCACATATAACTACACATATGTGTATATAAAGGAGTTTTAAGAGCATGAAGCTACTGACACATGAATGCACCAGGAATCATAATCCAGCACTAAAACATACAGCAGGGGGCAGTTTCAGCTGCTTCCTCCTTGTCACATAAATAACTGTGCTGTGGAGCATCGACTGTTCTCAGTGTTCAAGGGTTAGGATTAGGTTTTTCAAATCTGTCTCGATAACTTCCCCTGCCGTGCCCGAGGGCAAAGCAGTTAGGGCTAGATACCCTGACAGTCTGCCTTGGGTTAGGGCTGGGATTAGGATTAGGATTAGGGTTAGAGTTAGGGTTATGGCTAGGCACTGACAGCAGGGTTAGGGTTAGGGTTAGACACTGACAGTCTGCCTCGGGTTAGGGTCAGGATTAGGATTAGGGTTAGATGCTGACAGTGGGGTTAGGATTAGGGTTTGGGTTGGGGTTAGTTACTCCGACAGTCTGCCCTGTGCACATCTTTCTCCCTAAAACCGTGGTGTACCAATTGAAGTTGAAAGCCTCCTCTTACCTTGTGCGTGCTACCCCTCTGTGCACTGCGGGCTGCCAGCTAGCCGTGTCAGAAGTCGCGCACATCTTTTTAAGTCTGAGAAGAGAGGATGAAATGGAAAGACAGTGAGCGGTTGCTTTTTTTCAAGCGGAGTGTTGACATTGGACTGATGAAGTCGTTTGCTCCCTGAGTGCCTCTTACATGCAGGTATGGTGCAGTCTCTAGTGTGGTGGTAAACTCGGTACACATTCTTCCTGCACTTGGGGCTGAAGTAGAGCGGACCTGAGAGAGAGAGAGAACAGACAGCAGACTTTGAAAACACTTCCAGCTCTGCAGCCACCTGCGCTTACATCTGTTTTACAGCCATTATCTGAAGCTGTAACTTATTTCTGTTTTATTGGACTCAATCCTTTCCCACTTCACAGTTTGCACTCCTTACAAACTGCCTCTGACTCGGTGCAAGACACAGAAGTGATGTGAAACGATGCCTTACCTGTTAGAAGTTGTAGGAATCTCTCCTTCTTTCGTAGATCTCTGGGAAATACGACTGTTCAAAGAGACAAGAGGAAGTTTTGAGCACATGTTGCTTTTTCAGTACAAGGCCTCACATCTGAACTTTACTACCACCTACAGCTGGTTGATTTTGTAATAAAACAGGATCAACTGTGATGCCTCAGTGAGTGACAGCCACAAAAACACAAAAATTAAACTGCTGGTGTTCGATTTTCTGCCCCCAATATAACATTTGCCAGATTCTGCTGCAGCTAAAGAAGAAGAAGTTGTGCGTAATTTGGATGCAACAACTCTTTAACTTCTCCCACCTGCAGCCGCCATCAGTCTGGAGTGACTTTTTACTTTAAATTTTGAAATGAATCCCAATAGGCTGCATCCTTTCACTTTGCAGCATCACTCCTGAGGTCCAACACAAGGCTCCCGCCCCGAGGAAAAGCCGCCACTCACCCACAGCCGGATTCCCCCGGTCTGTCCTCGAGTAGCGAAAATCCGGAGAGCTCCTCGCCCGTGACGTTACCGGGGCTTGTGTTGTCGCTCCGTGGCTCCCCCTGCTCTGCTCCACGTGCTTCATGATCTCCACCATCCGCCTGAAGTCCCGATGCGCGTCCCCGCCGCCCACCGCCGTCGGGGCCGACGAGGGCGCGCTCTCGCCGCAGTGGTCGGTCAGCGTGCACATCAGTAGCACCAGTCCCATGATGAAGTGCCTGCGCAGTCCGCTCATAGCGTGAGAAAAAAATACCAAGAAGTGAACTCCTTCCACCGGACACCTGCAGGAGAGACAGAGCAGGAATGTCAGAGCGCACATCGGCTCCTCGGTACCGTCAGATGACCCAGAACCGGCCGCCCGGTGCCGTTAGACCCACACAATAAACACTGACTTCAGACTTTTTTTTTTTTTTTGACTGTGGATCCAAACCACAATCTGACAAGTGCAACAAATGGACTCACATCTGATGGAATTTGCGCAACAGCTTTGAAGACATTCTACAACATTTTGCCGCACATCCCATAATAACAGTCTGCAAACATGGTTGACATTCGTGCGTAATTATTCTAATTGAACAATGGAAACTCTGATTTGTTTTTCCACTCGGTGCTTTTGTTTTGGTCTGATCAGTGGCTTGTGTGTCCAACTGTAAGCTCTGCTCTGTAATTAGTGGAGTTTGATTTCATTCAGATCTTTTCCTGGAGCAGCTGAGGACAGTTTACACCGAATCACTGCCTCAGAACCAGAACAGCAGACACATGTGAGAAGCAAACTAGTTTTGTGTGGTAAAAGTGTGAAGATGCCACAGATTAACAGTGGTACCCTGTATTAAAAATATCATTACCTTTACAAAAGCTTCACCAAAAAGCCACCACGTGCTGTTACGTCCCGTGCGTCCAGCAATAAAGCAAATGTAAAGTGTGCGCAACTTTTTGGTGTGTGATCCTGATTGCCTCCGGTCCGGAATATGTCCCCTTAAAGTCTGCTCTTATGTCTTCTGAAGTCATATGAATGTTCGCAGAGCATCCGTGGTTCGTCCTCAGCTCCAAGTAGAGAGAGCACAGCCGCGTAGAGAGGATCCGAGTCCCGTGTTGCGTCCTCAGCCGGAGTAGCCGCTGCAGCTCAGTCGCCCTGAGCTCAAGCTCACTTTTTATTCTGTCTCGCCGACGTGGTGACCTGTCCCTTGTGGGCTACACGGCAGCAGCAACAGCAGCAGCGTCTGTGATGGTAATAATAAGACGCATTATTGGTACCCGAGAAGCGGAAAGTCCACATGAGTTGACTGACCATCACTGGAAGTCAAGTTTTTCTGCACAACCCCCCCTCCTCTCCGTTACTCCATTTATCTGTGCGATGCTGCGATGTTACAGGAAGCGTTTTTCCAACTAATAGCCTGCTTCCACTGAAATTCCCAATCAGCTCAGTGTGCAGCGCAGATACCGGCATCTTAGTGCAAATGCTCCCATATCCTCCTTGTGGTTCTCATAACCCCATTTAGAGCCGTCGGCCGCTTTATATCCATCATGGAAACTGGAACACGATTACGCACCCGTCTCTGAAAATTAATTAAGACCGAGTTATAAAAGTTCCTGAAGTTTCTGGTCAGAGCAGCCGACTAAACAACTGAGACGCACAGAAGACTTTTTTTTTTCTTCCCTCAGTGGAGATTAGTGTGAACTGGCCCACTGTGGTTGGAGCAGCTTTCTTTGAGTCAGGGCGTGTAAGTGGCTCGTATGCTCCCCCTCAAATCTCTCTGACCAGTGAGCTCGTTTATTATTATTATGATGGCAAGATAAGGGGAAGCACATTTGTATTTCAGATCCATAAAATTCTTTAAAAGAAACAAAAGAAGTAGGGAAAAAAAGTCGCACAACTCCAAAAATCTGCGTAAAAACCAATATTCACACAAGTATGACTTTACACTTTGGAGTATTCATGAAACTAACCCAGATATTCTTGCATATTTTTGCTCTTTTTGCTGTAATCTGATTATTGCGGTGCTGTTTGTGAAAACAGCGTGTTCTTTTTTACTGCTTGCCTGCGGAAAGTAACTCTTGTGACCGTGCGTAAAGTAAACCCTTGGTGCTGAAAGGACAGCGCGCACTGCCACCCAGCTCCAGAACTTCTCCTCTGAACAGGCAATGGTGCGTGTGTACTTATTTGCGGCATCGTGTTGCGGTGTCACGGCTGTGTGAAAACTGTGCTGATTACCCGCATTGACGAAAGTTCTGATAAATAAAAATAATCATTTAAAAAAAGTATAGCCGATATTTGGTTTCTCTGGTGAGTCACGGGGGATGAGGTAGATCCAGAGACACTGCGGCGCTGTGTGACTCTGCTGATGATTTATATTCATATGCACTTAAAACCTTGAACAGCCAAACTGATTTCTCAGTTTTGGAGAGGAGTGGGGTTTGAAAATCCAAGTTGTTTATTATAGAAAACAGTTTTTGCCAAACTAACGAAGTGTACCACAGGGAGAAAGTGCATCAGGAGCAGCAAAGAAATGCGGTTTACCATTAAGACTACAGTCTCCACAAAAACCCTTTTCCAGTGTGACAACTGAAATCATCTTTTAACTAAATGCTTAATTAGAGCTAAATTTACCACCTTGATGTATAATCTGAATATAAAACAGCATTACATTTATGTACTTTAGGCTGTGAATGTTCTGTCCATCACCAAATATGAGCCAAAGACTGTTCCTAAATCCACAGAAATGTTAGTGAAGGGCTGCACTTTCAGCAGGGGGCGTCCTTCTGCAATCACTGCACCAGCGCTGCTCACATCGGTACCGCCTGTTGCCCATAATAAGTCAGCATGGTCAGTATTCTGCTTGGATTTGAGCTTGAGATCTTCCCATACAGATGGTTAAGCACAGAAAAACAACATTTTACACCAGAAATCCACGTGTGCTGAGCAGATCTTGCGTGTGCATCACATCAGATCAACTGAATGTACAGCAAATGTTTCTGATGGAGCCATGAAACGTTTCAATTTAGTCACAATAGCTCAGAAGTGAATGATGGTTGAATGAGTTGAAATGGCTGGTGACTCAAAGAAAGCTTGATGTTTCTATCATTGTGAGTTTTCTTGTAAATAATGTGGCATCCAGGTGGGTTAGGACAGAGCAAAACTGCTCTGTGCAGTTTGGCACTTTGCTATTCCAATCTTCATAACTCGCCTTCGCTAGCTCTTCTTGTCGGCGTGTCCTGTGTCCCACTTCACAAACAGTATTAGTTTACGTTTCTCTTCAGAGGCGTGTAACCTCATTTAACCCAGTTTCCCTTCACATGCAGTTGTTCGACCTTTCCAGACTTCAGAGCAGTCACATGTGGAACTATGTCGTCCAGGATGTGTAAACCAGTGACTTGGGTTCATGTGATTTTTACTAAACCACATGTGGTAAACCTCACAGATGCTGCACGGTGGCCACTGGTTTCAACATGCCGATTGTCTCACTCCACTTTCCCTCCTAAAACTCTGACACATTTCCTGTGGTTGACAACTGAATAAATTCATCAGGTGATGAAGGGATTTCCTCATGAATGTGCCTCTTTCTTCCTGATTTCTTGTCCGTGTTGAACGTTTCTCTTCCTGTGGGTGTTACTTGAGGGCAATAGTCTCAGCTTTGTCAAGAACACAGTTAAGGATGTTGAAAATCTTTGCCGCTGATGTCTTAACTTTCAAACTAAATCCTGAGCTAAAAACAACACATGTTCCTTAAAAAGTACAAAACAGGGAAATTGGTGTTTCATAAAATGCTGAACATGATGAACATCTGCAGCAAAGGACCACCGCACCAACAAAAAGATGTATGATTCGCTTGCTGCTGGTATCCATGCAAAACTGTTTCTCCGTGTGTTTCTGGTTAGAATAAAAAATCCTCCTAAAAGATAAGGTGCACCTGAACAATCCGTGTTCTCTTCATTTCATCTTTCACAGCTTATTCATCTAATTCTCCTCCCAGTCTTTCAACAGATCAATGTTTTTTTTCCCTCACTTTTCCTACGCTTTCATTTAATTTATATGGTGCCAAATAAGAATTGAGATTGTCTCAAGACGTGTTTCAGAGCCGAGAGCACGTGGCCCTCGACAGCGAGCGCAGAGGCGATGATAGCGAGGGAAACCTCCCTTTCTAACGGGAAGAAACATGGAATCGAACCTAACTGAAGTGTAGGGAGGACGGTTAGTGTCAGCAGCAAACACATGCATTGAGATGAATTCACCGCTTCAGCTTGAACTGTGTGTCGACTTCATGTTGTTCTGCCGTGCATCAGTTGAGCCGGTGAGCACATGCGTTGGACATTTGAGGCACGCTTTAAGAAACGGGGCTTATATTCGGATCCAGCTGCAGCGGATGGACATGACGTGTGCGGTTCGTAAGCGGCTGCAGAGAATGGGAAGTTAGTTTGACAGCTTAATAAACCGCCGCAGTAGGTGAGAGTGTGCCGCCCTCGCTGAGTAGGTGGTCTGATGATGGGGAAGGACAACGTGCATCAATCACCGGGTGGGAACGAGGCGCCTCAACATCACGTTCTCTCTGACAGAGCTGCATTCTGGATGGCAGCCAAAGTCAGATCTGCAGGTCATTGAACGTGTTTTTTTTTTTTTTCATGTACATAATGAAACTCAACTGTTGACAGTCCGGCGAACGATTCAGCTGTTATGCAAGTAGCAGCTATGCATGTTGTAGCCTGGAGCACAAATGAGGAGCAGGCTGCAGAATTTGGCCAAATCCCCACCTCCAGATTTTTTTCATTTTCGAGTGCTCCCACAGGAAACGGCTTGATACACATTTTTTTTTCCTTCTTCTTTCACATGTGTAGCAACGCTGCCCGAGACCCGCACAAACACTTTGATGTGTAAAATCTGTCGAGCTCCACTTAAGTGAAAGTGAACGCACGCAGGAACATTTCCTGAAACCGCACCTAACGTTAATGCCGGGGAGGCCGGTGGTGCAGGAGAGAGCAGGAGTAGCGAGACGGAGATGAATGAGGCCAGATAACGAGTCAGATCACGAACATAAATGATTGCATGGAACACGAGACATGTAAGGATGTCGGTGCCTGCCTGGGCGACAGCTACACTCATTTTTTTTTTGTTTAATTCGTTGGAACTAGTCGTGTGCATGGCTGGAGTAGGGAAACACACGACATGAGCGCTGGAGAAGGAAGTGATTGTAGCATTGTCGTGGCCGATGTGCTTGGTGAGCAGAACGAAAAGGTTTCCAAATTTAGAGACCATGAGTCATCTCATTTTGTGCATCAGTGGAGGCAGTCGAGTGTGAAAGTTTATTTTTGACCATGGAAGGGGTAGTTTTATTACAAATCATAAATCAAGGTCATTAACCCTATCAGGACTGTCAGTTCAGTTCAGTTTTAGTTGTGTAGCGCAGTTCACAACACGTCATCTCACAACCTTAACATAGTCGAGGACAGTCCTTACAGGTTTAAACAGGGAACCCAACAATCCAGAGTAGCCTTTGGACTTCCTCTGAGCAAGCGGTTGGCAACGGTGGGAAGGAACCAAAACCTCCAACAGAACCAGGCTCAGGGAAGGAGGCCGTCTGCCTGGACCGGTTGGGTGAGAGTCGGGATGAGGGGGTGATAGCAGGATAGCAGATGGAGAGCAGCAATAGAACAGAACAATAAATATGATTTTAAGTATTCTGGGGGTCGGTGAAGCTGGCGGCTGGAGGTCAGAGTCGTGAAGCTCTGGATCCAGAGATGTCCGCAGAGAGAACAAACACAGAGCTAGTGAGTTGTAAGGGTGGATATAACTGTATGGAGGAGAGGAGAGGAGAGAAGCCCAGTGCATCATGGGAATCTGCCGGCAGTCTAAAGCTATAGCAGCATAACTAAGGGACAGTTCAGGTGATCCTGAGCAGCTCTAACTATCAGGACCATTTTAATCCTAGCCTTAAAGTAGAGAGGGTGTCTGCCTCCAGAACCCAAACTGGAGGCTGATTCCATAACAGAGGAGCTGATAACTGAAGGCTCTGCCTCCCATTCTGCTTCTGGAGACTCTGGAACCACCAGCAGACCTGCAGTCTGAGAGCCAAGGGCTCTGTTAGGATGATACGGTACCATAAGGTCTTTAAGGTCAGATGGAGCTGCTCATTGAGAGTTTTATATGTTAGAAGCAGGATTTTAAATTCTATCCTGGATTTGACAGGGAGCCGATGAAGACAAACTGATACAGGAGAAATATGATCCCTGTTACTGTTTCCTGTCAGAACCCTGGCTGCAGCATTTTGGATCAGCGTGAGGTTTCTGAGAGAGTTATTGGGACATCCTGATAAGAAGGAATTCCAATAGTCCCATCAAAAGTTACAAATGATGGACTAGTTTCTCAGCATCACTCTGAGACAGGATGTTCCTGATTTTTACAATATTACGTCGATGAAAGAAGGCCGTCCTGCAAACTTGTTTTATATGGCTATTGAACAACATGTCCTGGTCAAAAATAACTCCAAGGTTCTTTACAGTAGAACTGGAGGCCAAGACGATGCCATCTGGAGTAGCTATCTGGTTCGATAGCGTGTTTCTGAGGTGTTTAGGGCCAAATACAATAACCTCAGTTTTTCTGGATTTAAATGAAGGAAACTCCAGGTCATCCAGGTCTTTATGTCCTTCAGACATGCCTGGAGTCTGACCAGCTGATGGGTTTCATTTGGCTTCATAGATAAATATAGCTGGGTGTCATCTGCATAACAGTGAAAATTCATGCAGTGCTTCCGAATAATATTGCCTAAAGGGAGCGTGTACAAGATAAATAATATAGGTCCTAACACAGAGCCCTGTGGAACTCCATAACTAACTCTGCTGCGGGTAGAAGAATCATCATTAGCATGAACAAACTGGAATCTGTCTGATAAACATGATTTAAACCAGCACTGAGATCCAGTAGAACCAGTATAGAAACTAGTCCACTGTCTGAAGCTATAAGAAGATCATTAGGGACCTTCACCAGTGCTGTCTCTGTACTATGATGTATTCCAAAATTCTTCAGACAAACCATTTCTATGCAGATAATCACATAATTGGCTTACAACAACTTTTTCAAGAATTTTAGAAATAAAAGGGAGGGTGCTTGATGGTGCGCGTTGGTAGTGTGAGGCAAAGGCAAGCAACACATAAAAAAATGAGGGTCTGTGTAGAAGAGACAGGCTAACGTAGCCTTTGGATGATGATTTGAAGCTCTGCCCAGCAAGAGACCTACAAGAGAAATCTCACATGACATCTCAAACTACGGTTACGTTAAAAGACCAACAACAACGACTGCCAGTGGGCCATGAGACATAAAGAGTCTCAGTGTTTTATTGTCCCATCCATCCACCCGGAGCTCCTCTAGTGTGAGGTATGTCCATTTTTAAGCAGTTTTTATCGGAAAGGATTTAGCCATTCTAGATGAAATGGCCTCATCCTGAGCTTTCAGTCAGGTCTGTAAGTATTCAAACAGCGACACAGTTTTTGTAGTTTTGCGTCTGCACACCGCCACAGTGGATTTGAAATCAAGCAATCATGATGTGATTAAAATCTCAACTTTAATTAAAGAGGTTTTACAAAAATGTAGCGGTTTTCTCCATACTGCCTCCATTTTTACAGGTTCAGGAGTGACTGGACAAATGAGCGTAATTATAAACACAAGGATTATTTGTAATACTTGGATTCAAAGCCTTTGCATTTAATGACTGTGCAAAGTCTGGAACCCGTGGATGTCATCAGATGCCTCCCTTGAGACTCTTTGCCAGGACTTTTTACTGCTGGCTCCGTCAGTAGCTGCTTGTTCATGGGTTTTTATGCCCTTAGTTTAGTTTCAGTGGAGTTGAGGTCAGATGAGTGCTTTGGCCTTTTAATGAAATTCCATTTCTTTGCCTTCAAAAGCTCTGAAGTTACCTTTGTGCTACGTTTTGGGTCATTATTCATATGTGCTGCGAAGCGAAATCCTGCCAGTCCTGTAACGTTTGTCTGACTGTGAGCAGGAACGACAGCTCTCTTAACTCTCCAGAATCCATCCTGCTAATTCTGTCAGCACATCACATCATCAATAAACAATAGTGACCCAGTTCCGTTGGCAGACATACATGTCCATGCCATAACACTGTCTTCAGCATGTTTGACAGATGATGTGGTCTGCTTTGCATCATGAGCCCTTCCTCTCTTTCTCCAGACTTTTCTCTTCCAGTGGTACAAGTTCATCTGGGTTTCATCCGTCTGGAGAGTATTGTTCCAGAGCAAGTTGGTTTTTTATCTTTATTTTTTTTTTGTTTGTTTTTTTTTCTAGCATCTCACCTTTCTGGTTTGCTGTTAGCAGTGTATTACATCTTGGAAACCCGCGTCTGTATTTAAATTCACAGAGCTCACTCTCGATTGTAGACTTTGGCAATGATCCACACACCTTCTCGAAGGCGTTGTTGACTTGGCGAGATGTTGCAAAGTTGTTTTTCTTTAACGAGGAAAGAATTCTGCGATCATCCACAGTTTTCCTCTGTGGCCCTCGCTATGCATTCCCTCTAATTCATTGATTTGCCCTCTCTTAAAGTTTCTACGACCTCTCTGATAGGTCTGCTTTGTTTTTTTATTGGAATCATGGCCTCCTTCACTTGCATCAACAAAGTTTTGGACCCTTGCAATTGCAACACTTGGAATCAATTTCAGACCTTTCAGCTCCTTAATTTGTCCTGAATTAAAGAGGAAACAAGCTACAACTGGCAATGAAACTGCTTATTAGTGAAAATGGAAAAACAGTGTAAAACATTGGCTGTGATGCCTAAATAATTAGTGCAATATGTTTGTTAGACTTGAATTAGAGCTGAAAGTCAACGCTTTAATCACACCATGATTGCTTAATTTCAAATCCCCTGTGGTGGCGTATAAACACAGAACTACAGAAACGTGTTACTGTGCAAACACTTCAGGACCTGACTATCGCAAGATGAGCCAATACGTCTGAACTCAGTGGGAAAATCTTTTTCCAGTAAAAAATTGCTCAAAAACTGATGATAGGCTACAAGTGAGGGGGTCGGGGTGGGTGGATGGGACAATAAAACTTTCAGACTGTCAGTGTTGCTGGTCTTTAATCATAACTAGAGTTTCTCATAAACTGCAACCAAGTGATAATTATCACAATCACATGTTGACTGCTTCACTTGAAATATATTGTGGTGGTGTACAGAAGCGAAGGAACGAAACTTGTGCCGCATACTTATGGACTTGTTTGTAGTACAGCTGCAGTGTCAAGCAGCAGCAGCAGGAGTATAAAAGCTCTTTAGTTTTAAGAATTTCCTTATTTTATTCTTCAGTGGGTGGAATTTGTTCAGGTGTTACAGAGAAGCTCCATCAGGTGACAGTACTTTGTGGCAGTGCAGTCGCAGCTCCACGGCTCTGGAAGTCTTTGCCGCTGCTCGTTAGAGAAGCACCGTTGATTTTTAAAACCCATCTGAAAACTCATTTTTATGCCCTGGCCCTTGACCCGGCACAAGACTCCACTTTTTAATGATTTTATTATACTTTTATTGTATTTTGCATTTTAGTTGTTTCATAAATTTTTAATATAAATTGCTTTATATTTTGTGTTCAGCACTTTGTTGTGTTAAAGTGCTTTATAAATAAAGTTGAGCTGAGTGACGAGTAAACTGCTGAAGCCTGTCTCTGACTCTAACTTGTTGATCTCTCTCCAGCCGTTCACTCGCTCTCTGGCTCAGGATGTTGACCGCTGCTCTGCCAGAACCGCGACTTCACAGACCGCTGATGCAGCCCGTTTGCACTCTCATGGTGTACATCCAGTTTACAGATCGAATACACTTTGTCAAAGGTCAGCTGTAAATGCAAGGCGGAGAGGAGTTAAAACGTGCAGTACATTCCCCGTACGTGTTTGTGATTGTTCATTTGCCAGTTTGGAAGAACATTAAAGTACGGAGCAAATCCTTAAAGGCCCACTACACTTCCACACTGGTGTTTTCAATTACTCTGACTGATTAGACCTCTTTTAATGACTGCGCAGGCATGTACGTACCATGTTTGACTGACAGCTTCCAGAAAGATGTGAAGGATGTAACCAGTGAGGGTTTATGTATTTTTTAAACCAAGCTCACACAACAAAACAGACAAAACAATATCGCAGCATGCCTCTGTAAGATATCGGAACCTTTTCCACACGTCCCTGCCAGCGAGCGTGCTTCACAGGTCGTGGGTTACTTCCTTATCATCGCCTTCATTCTTCCTGTCAAGCATGAAATTGCCCATTGTCTATTTGTAAAAAAAAAAGCGTTTTTCAAATTTAGTAAAATAATTGTTTTGTGTTGTCAAAATGAGAAATGAGATTACGTTTCCTAGTTGCCAAATTGCAGGTTGTGGGTTTTGGCACGACTGATCGAACAGGAAACATGTTTTTCATTCAGCAAAATGGACCCAATGTGTAAACACGAAACACCACAACGAGGCGTTTACAATCGTATAGGAAATATAAATTCTTACTAGTATTAATAAGGTTATGAATGGGCAGCCAGGACTGACATGTACACACCAGGGCAGCTGTTATTAAGCTCCACATGGAAACAGACAGTTTATTTGTTATTACTTTTGCAAGTTTTTATGTGGGACAACAATTTAATGAAAAAGATTTTTTGGCAGAGACAACAGGCAGAAATCAGACAACATTTTGTTGATTCTAGTCCAGTTTTTCAGTGTAATTCAAAGGTTCCTGCTCATTAACTGTGTAGTTTGTTCAATTGTTTGCTAAACTCACTTCAGTCCTGCAAACACATCTGTCTGCCATTTAAAGCAACTCATTCAGTGAGTCTCGTGCAATCAAGGAAACAAATATGCAAATCACCCTAAAACACACAAACAACCGTTGAATCCACACGGCTGACAGTAACATGGAGCGAGCATGATTGATGAATTTTTAAGCGCAACATGGGAACTATTATTTTCTCTGCATCAGGACTAAGTCACCTCTCAGGAATGATGCTTTACCTGTCAGTGCAAATAGAATTTGTGCAATTATCGCGGAGACCTTTGGCACAGAGTCACCACTCGCTGCTGGAGATGAGCCGTTTGACTGCTTTGACATATTTAATGTCAGTTGGCTTGGGCTGGAGGTTCGGGAGGATCTGACAGACTTGTGCTGGGAAGACGAGAAAATGCGGTTTTGTCACTTTTTTTTTAAATGCAGCAATGTGCGATTATACAGGGACGGCTGCAAGCTGAAATAAACTGAGGTCACAGACAGTGTCACAATTCATTTTCTCTGTTTATGTAATTTGTCACCCGGGGCAACGTCGGAAAACTAATAAATTAAAAAACATAAAACGCCTCATTGAACAAATTTGTTCAAGTGTCTTTGAAAGCGGATTTATGAGCTTTTTCACATTTTGCTGCCTCATGAAAGCAGTGAAAGTGCGTCAGTGTGACAAATGATGTTAAAGCTTCATTCCATTGTAGTGGCTCGTATTTAACCATGTGTGTAAGTCCTGCCGGTTCAGTTCTATGCAGACATTGTTGATGTCACCTCAGACACCTGTGCAGTCTCAGCTGTGACATGCCAAAGTTTCAGCTGTGAAAAAAGGTCCCTGCAAAGTTTTTAAGCTTGTTAGCGTTTCCATGTGGTGTTCTCCATGCGAGGAGGATCATGGCTGGTGAGGCACCAACTTCATCATTTACAAATATATGCACTCTACAGAGGAGCTCATTTGCCATCTGATGGTCAGCAGTTTACGGGTTATGTTTCATACCTGCATTCTTTACACATAAAAACTGGAGCCCACAAAACGCAGGTTTCATTTAAAAAACAAACAAACAAACGTATTGCTGTCTTACCTTTACTTATAAATAAAGTCCATGCACTGCTGCTTTTGGACAAAAATATCTTTGAAAGTCCATTTTGGAAAATTGTTTAAGCTCAGACATGTAGTCCTCTATGCTGAAAGTCAGACTGAGCGAGAGGGAAAAAATAAATGGATCGCTGCACTTGACTTGCTAACTGTATCGTACCTAGTCTAGCTTGCTGTCGCTTACTCTGCAGCCGTGGAGTCACCAGAAGAACGTCTGGGATCAGAGCGCCCTGTTGACTCGCAGCAAGAAGGTTGCCGGTTCGCATCCCGGTGGGAGCACCAGAATCTTTCTGCGTGGAGATTGCATGTTCTCCCCGTACAGCGTGGGTTCTCTCTGGGTTCTCCAGCTTCCTCCCAAAAACATGCTGAGGTCCATAGGTGTGAATGTGAGTGTGCTTGGTTGTCTGTCTCTAAGTGTAGCCCTGTGATAGACTGGTTACCTGTCCAGGTGAACCTGCCTTCACCCTGAGTCAGCTGGGATAGACTCCAGCCCCCTGCCACACTAGTGAGGATTAAGGTGTAGAGATGATGGATGGACTATTACATGACTTTCCTGCTAATAGGTCCCCCTTAATTCTACACACTGATGCTTTAATTGAAAACAATACCTCCAGTTTGGATTACAGTTGCGGCCACTTCTTTGGGATGTATCAAGATGTCATGTGCTTCCATCGTCAACATAAAAAGAAGGGGAAAGCATACGGTTTCCTCTTCTGCTCCTTCTCTCTCTGTCTCTTATATTCAGATATGATTGACTGGCATGAATACTGAAGTTACATTACTGCCAGCGCTGAATTACATATTCGTAAATGATTAGGTTTCACCCAGTAAAACAAACGTGTTTCTCTTTTCCTCACACACAAACACACACCATCCTCGTCCCCTTGCATGTTGGCCTAATGACTCACTAGAATTCAAAGCTCGCTCTGCTGCATTAGTTACATGACGGCCATGATTATGTTCGTCCACATAAAAGGGACGAAGGAGTTTTTCGAGATGTGAAGATGTCTTCACAGCTGGTGCATTAAACAGAAATCATATCTATCTGTCTATCTGTCTATCTATCTATCTATGTATCTATCTATCTATCTATCTATGTATCTATCTATCTATCTATCTATCTATGTATCTATCTATCTATCTATCTATCTATCTATCTATCTATCTATCTATCTATCTATCTATCTATCTATCTATCTATCTATGGTCATTAAGTGTCCCATTAGCCTGTCTTAATGGCCATAAATCATGCAACCACATATAATAAGAATGAGGTATACTTGGCTCAGAACTGCAGCTGTCCTCACCATGTACAGACTGCTGCATGTCGTATGCATACAGTTGGGAGATACTACGTCGTCATAACATCTTAAGCTGTGGCTGTCTTGGTAATATAACCACTGCAGTCTGTGCTGTTAAATGAGATGTCATCAGTCTGTGTGGTCTTGGCTTCTCAAGCTTTATAAATCTGGCATACTGCATTTGACAGAACATGATTTGGGACGTAGTAAAACTTTATCTGACTCATTACATACGAGGTGTGTCAGAAAAGTTCCAGGACTGGTGTCACAGAAGATAAACTTCAAACCCAAACTAGGAGTTTTCCCCTTCAGACGATCAACCAGCACGTCTCCTGCAGCGTTTGTTCAGAAGAGGCAGAGTTGTGTCAGGAGCAGTGGAGGCTGCTTCACCATGACAACCTGCTCACAACGCCCTGAGCATCCCACAGGTCCTGGCTGAGATGAACATCTCCGTGCTGGAGCAACCTCCCTACTCACCCCACCTGGCTCTGTGGGGTTGTTTCCTCTTCCCCAAGCTCAAGGGGGTCATCAAGGAGACCCGTTTAGAAGACGTGGACGACATCAAGATGGCTGTGACGACGGAGCTGCAGAGGATCCTGGAAGAATCCTTCCAGGAGTGCATGGCGACGTGAAGAGAATGCTGGAGAAGTGTGTTAGACTCCAGGGGGATTACTACAAAGGGGAAAACTGCTTTGGATTTGAAATATATCTTTTGTGACGCACCTCGTATTGTGTTAGTACGGTTGTTGGAATGCATCCTGTGTGTCTACTCCAATCTGTGAAGTTGAAAGAAAAAAAGGCCCATGTGTGCGTCAACTTTGGAAAAACCCTGGCCGGCTTGTGGCAGCTTCCATATTTATGAACAATGTGTAAAACCCCTTTCTGTTATTCAGCTGTTTATCAGCTTCCAGACGAAAGTTGGACGCCACATTATTCCCAAGGCGTTTTCTCGTTTGCTTTCAAAACTCAACTGAGAAGCAGCGTAGTTAAAGGGACAGTAAGAGACTTTTAAAGAGCACAAGAGCAAGAAATGGTGTCATCGGTGTCAATTTAACTTACATAGAAAATGCTACATGAAAAGTCAGTCTGGTTTTACTTAACATGACTGAACATGTTCATCTGGAACATGAAACATTTTAGCTTTAAGTGACTGAAATGGATGTTTGTTTGTTAGTTCATTACAAATATTCTTTAATTTTTTGGTAAGAATCTGAATATTTCATGTACAGGATTGACTATAATGTTGTCTCAGGAAATCATCTCTGCCTGAACCATATCTGTTCTGGCCTCTGCCTTTTTCTTTTGATCGTCCAGCAGTTGTTGTTTTTTAAATCTTTTCTTGCTCTTGTCCGTCTGTAATAACTCCTCATGCGTGTTTGCCATTATTACATTATTATTCAGCTGAGTGCCCGATTGCAAAAACTTGAGCTAAACACCAGATTCTGGCGCTTCACATGAGCCAGCGGACCCGATTGGGATCTTACGCCGACGCTGGGAGGAAGCACATGTTTTGCTGCACGCTATTAATATTAACACCGAGGCCTGGTCACTTTTGTTTAGAAAAATTCAAGTGCGTCCCACATCTGTGTGAAAAGCTTCAGAGGAGGAGTAATGAGTGAAAGCTGTGGCCGATAGTTTGTTGGTTTAGTGGCAAAGTCTCGCAAAACAAATGAGTGAAACAGTGTGGAATTTGTTTGTTTAGGCATCATGCTGCAGTGTGTCCCAACTTTCAATTTCCTGCACTGCAGAATTACTACGTTTGCCTATTTTAGAGAGTTGACCGGCAGTGACGGGACAGTGAGACACAAATATAGACACAAAATACCCAATACTTCAGAAATGAATCTGATGCCAGTGAGAGCATCCAGACAGCAGCCTCTGATCTCAGCGCTCTGCTCATCCAGCAACCCCTTCTTCTTTGGTATCCACACACGATTAGTCATGCCTCATGATATCGCCTCATGTCTCCCGAAGGTCAAAACAACTAGCTGGCATTTTATTTTCTGCCATAGCACGCCTGAGAAGCTAAACTATACCAAAACACTTTTCCTGCAGGGCTCCTGACCACTCAGTGTTGCTGACATGGGATCTAAAAGCATGAGAGAGAAAAGCCAAGGCAGAGGGAGAGAGAAATGAGGTTGCATCAGCTCAGTGTTTGTAAATGTTTGAGAGAGGGAGATCTTTGTAAGTGGAATTTCCCCCAGGAGACTAAATGGTATGGTTTTGTATCGGATTACATTGGATGCTTTCTTGCGCCAGCATGCCTCCATATGTCGAGCAGTGAGGGTGTGAGCGATGGGACGTACAGGAACAGCTTGTAAACAGAAGAAAAGCAGAAACACCCTCAGAGGAATATATTTAGTATTAGGGTTTTGATATCAGATCAGAGATAACAATTAATTCCTAAAGGACTCGCGCTTGGCCACAGTGCATTCTCAAGAAAAGGCCTCATCATCACTGTACGGAAAATGCACTCAGGCACGGATCAGTTACTGTAGCTGCAGCCATCGACTGGGAGACAGTTCCTTGGAAGAACAGTAGTGCTTATACCATTATCTATGACTGCACGATTTCTAGATGGCAGTATTTGTGCTTCAAACGCACACGTTGGTTTGATTAAAATCTATGCAAGAGGGCTAATCCTCAACTTCGTGCTCTCGTGATGATCGACAATATGGGCTAGTTATTGTAAAATTCAACAACAGTGCAGGCATTACCAGCCAGACCAGCATGATGTAATAATCCTCCGACATCCTATAGGCCTGCATGTGACCACGACGGAGGATTACAAAAAGCACTAAGTTATTGTAGCCAGCTACTTCCAGTAAGAGTTTTTGCGAAATCAGGAAAACGTGGTCAGCCAGCTTACATCTGACTGATTTACTGTTTGTATTCTACTTGCATGGGCATTAATCTATGTTATCTTTTATGAATTTGGTGTAATACAGTAAGGCCTTGGCTCTGTCTGTGGCATTCTCCCAGTTTAAAGACATAAATCTTCAATCCTATAAACATGTTACAAGTATACAGTCCACTTTCATTTAAAACAAAAAAGGCTAAATCATTTTCTTAAACAGAGGGACACTGTAGTTTCTGGTAAACATTGTTAAATGGAGTAAACGGTGTAATGCTTGCAGAATAGTTTCACAAGCAAGTACTGAGGGAAGCAAAAGGCTGCATGTTGATCCACCTCAGACACTGTCCCAGTGTTCATTGTATTTAAAAAATATTCCACCAGTGCAACGGTGTGCATCACTGATAGCTGCAAGGATGGAAATGTTGTACTGTTGGTCTGTGTGTCTGTTATTTGATCAGTCAACCACTACTTAGCTCCAGACGGAAATATCTCAACAACAAGAGCATGAGCTGATTTGGTCGAGGCCTTCATGGTGCCCAGAGGATGAATCCTGCTGATTGATTAGAGTCTGGATGGTGTTCTCCAACTGCTGCTGTCAGATTTTAGATGTTTTCTCGTAGAGCGCTAACAGATTCGGTACGACTGATCTGGACTGTGCTGAAGTAATCCAATCCATTCAGTTCATACAGCTTACTTTACAAAAAAAGTTCATGCTGCTGCTTTTGTTTTGAATGCACAAACAAGGCAGACACTTCACACACATCCTTCATCCCCACCTCACCCCAACCGGTCGAGGCAGATGGCTGTCCTCCCAGAGCCTGGTTCTGTCTGAGGTTTTCTTTTTTTTTTTGTCCTCCAGATTGTCCTCAGCAGCATGCAGAATTCAATCATGACTAAACATGGTGACCACACAAGTGGGATTTCACCTGCAACAACTACAACAAACATTTGGGTTTTTGTGGATGTGATATGAGGCCTTGTAGTTTACAGTTATGTCCCAAAAGGGGAGTTACATCCCTTCTATAATTCTACAGTTTCATTTATTCAAAGCGACCTACATCTGAGAGCAGATACAACACAAGCGAGGATCTAGTCAGGAGAACTCAACCTGGATAGGTGCCATAGAACAAGTTCAGTGTGACAGGGCGTTGGTGCCAATGGCAGCATTCCTTCTTTCCAGGTGAGGCCAAGAACTTTTGAAAGCCCCCTTGTATACAATATATTAGCATCAGCATGTTAGCGTTAACATTTAGCTGGAAACAATGCTGAACCTAAGTACAGACTCACCAAGCTGATAGCATGACTCCAGACTGTAAGCCTGACAAACTGACTGGTATGCGACCTGTCCAGCCTTCAACTGGGCTCTCTGCTAATAAAGAGACACATTTGCTATGTTTTCCTTAACTTGGGTCTTTTTAAAAAAAATTTTTTTGGTCATTATTCTATTTTTTTATGATAATTAGTGGTTCTAGGAGTTGGTCCAAATTAAGTTGCTCAGCCGAGCTAGTGACGGGTTACAGGACTTTACTGAGATTACAAGCTCGCAGTTAATCTGCTTGACACGGTGCAATGTGCAACCACATGGAAGATCAGACAGGTTTAAAACAAGTCCGTTTTCATTCAGTTAGAAGTTCGCTGGAAGTAAAGTTGCTAGATGCACTTAAAATAGGCATCAAACAACATTTGCACATAGAACCCTACACGTCAGTACCTGGACTATTCCTCTTCCGGAGAAAGAAAAAGTTCTACGACGTCACTCTACACTTTGCCCTCATTCCTGAAACGGTATGTGACATGTGAAGATGCACAATTCCCATCATCCTCTTTACCGTTCTCCCTAGTCACATGGCTGCTCCGAGTTCCCGTTACATCTGCTCGTCCGGATGACAGAACAGGATACCCTAACCTCACACATGAAACAGGATCTCGTCTGTGGCGTAAGACCCACTCAGAGACCTAATATGTCATCGCTCTCCCCTCGACGGTAACAGAATCATGCAAACAGTTTGCACAAAATGCAATATCTTCTCTCCACTAACATTCGTCTTTTTTTTTTTTTCAGAAACCACTTATCACTTGAAATGGTCTGTTGATGCGTTGGCTAAATCAAAACTGACCTCTTGTAATGTTCCAAAAATAAAAGAAAACAAGAAATCAGACAAGAATCTGAAGAGAGACCATAAACCAACAAATGGGAGAGGCAAAAATGTTTAGAGAAAGCAAAAGTAGGGAGCGAGTACAGAAAACAAATATGAGAAGAATGAGATTCAAGGGCATTGTTGAGCCAAATTTCTCTTTAATTACAGAAGCCGGAAGAATTTCTGGAGACTCACCATTACATAGCATTTAAAGGAGGAAAAAAAAATCCTGTCTGAGAAGTGTTTAGACTAAAACAATGGACATATTGGTGAAAAGATCTGTTTTACAGATGGAGTCATATGTCTTTATAGTTTCCTATCAAACATGACAACATTAAACAAAGGTTTTTTAAATTACAGTTTATTAAACTGCAGCTTTCGTTGCTGTTGTTGTGGCTGTTAAGCTTTCCATTACTGCATAGCAGACAGGATACAACGGAGTGAGTAGACCTCTGTCACCTAAACGTGGAGTGATTCGGAAGTGTAACGACTTCTAATAATTGCATTGCTTCTAAGCTGAGCAACACACGCGCTCTGTTGTAAAATTAAAAGCTAACGGTGTAGATTTACTGGATATACTTCATAACAGAATCAATCCCATTAAATGTCACCTCCACAACACCTTGTGTGCTCACGTAGCCTCTTATCACCGCAGCCTACATATGTGCTTCCCTGTAAGGAGTTTTCACTGTGGTGTCCCTCACAAGGTTCACACCCAACATGCTGGAGCCCCTCTGAGTTAAAAAGAAAAAGATCTCGTTCTCATCTGACCAAAGCACGGGTTCCCAACATTCAGCAGCTTTCCTTGGATGCTCTTCAGTCAAGTTTCATCTTCCAGTGTTGTGCCAATAAGAGAGCTTTTTTTTTAACTGAACGTCCTCCACAGAGGCAGATATGCTACATCCCTCTGAAACTCTGCTTTCCATTGATATCCCTGTGCCACGTCTCAAGCACTTGTCCATCTGTGTTTCAGAGCCAGATTGTTCAGGCAGCCAGCTAGTGTCACCTGAAGATCCTCCTGTAATTATTGGCACTATAGCTCCTTCTACACCTACAGATCACTGCTTTAACTGTGTTTCCACTTACTTGTACTTGGTTACTGATCTTGTATTCTGTATCTCTTTCTCCCTTTGTGAAGCCTCACCATCCGATTTTTCAGTTCTTCTGTCAACTCGTTTCCATGATGTAGACATCCATCCATCCATCCATCCATCATCTCTACATCTTAATCCTCACTAGGGTGGTGGGGGGCTGGAGTCTATCCCAGCTGACTCAGGGTGAAGGCCGGTTCACCTGGACAGGTAACCAGTCTATCACAGGGCTACACTTAGAGACAGAC
>NW_007578839.1:237503-246290 GCF_000690725.1 Stegastes partitus
ACGCAATCAGGTTCAGGCAGAAAAGTAGGTTTATTACCAGGCAGGGTTCAGTACACAGGTGATCAATCAGTAGGGCAGAGGCATCCAAGACGAGAGGCAAAGAAAACGAGGTCGTACACTAAACAGACTATGAAACGCTGAGACGAGGAACGTGAAGTACAACGAGACTGTGAGACACACAGGATGAAATACAAGAGGGAATGAGGGAGGATGGGAAGCAGGTGAGGAGAACAAGCAGGGAACAGGTGTGAAGAGACGGGGGAAGTTAGTGGTTTGTGATTACAAAATGAAACAGGAAAGACAAGACGTGAAATGTGCAAACGTAAAACGGAAACTTGGCGCACATGACAAACTTTACACTGATTTGTTCACTTTGTATTAGTCTTTAATTTGTGATGCACGTTTTCAGCTGAAGTGAAAAATGAAATAAAGCATCCTGCTAATGAACCATTAACTTACCATCTTACTGCTACGGAAGAGCCATGCAGGTAGTAATTTACCTTTAAATACTGTGGTACTCCAGGAGGTGAAGCACACAGAGCAGTGAATCACCAGGCATCCACAAACTGAGCCTTTTAACTACCTGTTCTCCTTCACTTCATTCAAACACACACACCTACTCCTGCTGGTCATTAATGGTGTCTCACAGAGAGGTGTGTGGAGGGAGCACAGGCTGGAGAGAGTGGGAGGTTTCTTCACTCTTGGAACACGACTTGTACATCAAGAAGATTCATGATGTACAAGTCGTGTTCCTTTGGCTCGTAGCAAACACAACAACTCCTCACCCATTCCCTACATACTGCAGCATGTGTTGGGCTGGAAACCGGCTTTTTTTGTGTGATTTGAACGAGGTCAGGTATGTTAAGCTCTAATGCGCTGATATCTACTTATCTGTGAAAATGATCAACCCTAGGGAGATGAAATAGAAGCAGTAAATAAATAGATACTGGCCTAATTTAATGACGTCCACAACAGACCACAAGACAACGCTAAATTAAACTATCTGAAGACCTTTTTGTGTTGCTGGTCTCACTGAGACATTTAGAAAATGCCAGTGATCTCATTGGAACTAATCTGAGCTGGTTTCTTTTTCACGTTAGAATTTTAACCCCTCTGAAGTTTCTGCCGTAGAGTTCCGATGGGTTCACTTCAGATCTGCTTTTATTCACTTTCACTCCAAACAAACTCTTGTTGAGCTACATTTCTGCAGGATTGATAACTTTCTTTGGTATGCAGTGGAGTTAAAGGTGGATTCAGACATTCTGGAGAAAGATCATTGATACTTGAGTGGTTACCATATTTAGATTTACTAACCCTTTCATTCTCATGACTTTCTGTGCTGTGCATGAATGTGCACAATCGGGCTGCAAGATGGCCCAGTTGGTAGCACTGTTGCCTCACAGCAAGAAGGTCGCCGGTTGGCGTCCTGGTGAGGACACCTGGGATCTTTCTGTGTGGAGTCTCCATGTTCCCTGTGCAGTGTGGGTTCTCTTTGGGTTCTCCGGCTTCCTCCCACATTCCAGAAACCAGCTGAGGTTAATTGGTGATTCTAAATTTTTTGTAGATGTGCTTGGTTGTCTGTCTCTAAGTGTAGCCCTGTGATAGACTGGTTACCTGTCCAGGTGAACCTGCCTTCACCCTGAGTCAGCTGGGATAGACTCCAGCCCCCCATGACCCTAGTGAGGATTAAGGTATGGAGATGATGGATGGATCAATGAGGAATAATGTTAAATGGCTTCCCTTCTATAGAGTCAGGATTGGGACCAAAGATGGGATTTTCACGGCCCTTGAGGACATGTCTGTTAAATTTGACAAAAACTGCTCTGGACTAGAATCACTGCTTTCAATACTTCTCATCCAATGTATTTGATTTTTACTTGACATAACGACATATTGAGTGCACGCCCTGCAAAGCCACGTAGTTGTGAATGAATTCTTGAAGGATGACTATAAATGTGTTGTGCAAGGCCACAGTGACCTTTGCTTCACCAAATTCTCGTCAAATTGAAATGAGTTCCCTCCAGGTATTTAAGAGATATTCACAAATATGGGCATAAAGAAAACTGTGCCCCGCTAATTACCACGACTTTGTCAACTTGCTTCTGTATTAAAACCTTACAGGTGGAAAATTAACCTCGAAACTCCGTGAAAGTAGAGCAGTGAGTAATTGTAAGCCACTGACGCACTCATCCGGTCTTTTTTTTCCATTCCTCTTTCACTTCATTCAAGCGGCTACAAAGCACACGTGTGCACTCTTACCGGTCACCAGAGTAGAGCGTGGGAGGTTTCTTTGCTCTCTTTCAAGAAGATTCATGAGATACAAGTCACCTCATAAATTGGCGCCTCGTCACAGCTCCTCGCTATCAAAGGACACGTCCGTGGCGTCGGTGTTCCACTTTGCACTTGAAAGGCGGAATCGAGACGCGCTCGACACAAAACCACACAAGGGGAGTTCACCGAAGATGTACAATGACATGCAGGAATTTTAGGGAGTACCGGGAATCTTTGTCTTCATTTGCTTTCGTTGCAGAGGAAGCGATGAGGAGCTGCGCGCTGAAACAAAGGCGTCTCCATTCAGCAAGGAGCCTGACACCTGCTAGTTACGCTCAAGTTTGTCTTTGCTGCCGTCACAAGACGATTGTATATGGCATTTTATTTTATTCTTTAAACCTTGGCCTTCTATCGCAGACCACAGAGTAATACAAGAGATCGATATTATGAATATAACATCACAACTAAGGTATTGTTTGAACTGAAATCCTGTCATTGAAAGAGTAAGAGTTTGGCGCCCAGTGTCTAAATATGATAATTCAATCTGGGATGCCTTTAAATGTGTGGGAAACTGCTTGTTTAACTGACTGTCCTTAAAACTAGAACCCTGGGAGCAGGACGAATCAGAGAGCTCATGTTTCAGCGGGTTTCATGCGGTAACTCTAGAGAAGGATGCGGAACAATCTTGTTAATCTGCCCATATTCAGTAAATGGTATAATGTCTAAAATAACAAGAGACAACTGCTTTTAAAGCCTTCATTGATAAGAAAGATGTATTTGTTTGTGGTAGGATTTGGTAAAATGGTTACTTTACCAACTAGCCCCAGTGGTTTCCACTTTCATTACAATGCAACGTTCTGTTAGGAAACCTTTCATGTGGATGTTACCACCTAGCCACTGACCAAGCGTAAACCCAAACTGAATTTAAAGTGTTAGACGTGTCAACTGTCTCATCACATTCCAATGCGGTTCTGCATCTGATCCTGTGTGACTCTGGTCATGGGGAGGATAAAAGGAACGCCATTAATAGTCTGTAGCTTAAAATTGGGAAAGTGTCTTGAGCGAATGTCTGGCCTCCTCTGAGCAACCTGTCAAGTTAATGGCATTTTTCCACAGCATCTCTTGCAGACTCTTGCAGCCAACACCATGATGACATGGGAAAGCGAAGGGAGCGACGTGATGTTTAATTGCGTTATAAAATATGAAATACGCCAACGTATTTTTCTACACTTTTGGGCAGATAGATTGCGGTGTAGCGTTGTGCAATAAAAACAAGAATATCACTGACACTGACTGACTCAAAACAACTGCAGCACATCTGTCTGAATTTAGTCAACATTTGTAAATCATCATGAACAAACAGAAGGGTGCTGAGTGGTTTACACACATCGAGATGTAACATTCATCCCAACAACGCAACCGAGCAAAAGACACCAGCGTTGTGGGAAACAAACACTCGCCAAAAATGGACACTTGGTGAGACGGTTCATCACTATTGTGAAAACAGTGGGTTGTACTTCATCATCCATATCTACAGGATTGTGTATTATATGATTATGACATATGTGCAGTTTTCCTAACTGACTGTTTTAAATGGAACCGCCTTACAGCAAATACGTTCTTGCGTTATAAATCAGTACACAGCCTTCATATCACAGTAAAACAATACACAAGTGTTCACATTTTAGTCCCCACAGATTCAGGTCATGTAGGTTTTAAGCAACTGCAATCTGAGCATTTGTCATAACTAAAGGTCTTGCTCTCTTTCACAATCACTGCAGTCTGTTATTTTAACCCTTGTCTGATTTATCCAGAAGAAGGTCGATCATAAAGGTAGAAACTTCTGTTGCTGTCAGATGTCGCTGATTCTGATGACTGTGATTCTGTATTTAAGCTTTATGGAGGCATGTTGGAATGGAGAGGAGCACATTTCATTTACCATCACAGCTGCTTTCAGAAAGGTACATCACCTGAGAAAAGCGCAGCGGCGACCACCCTGTCTCACAGAAACCACGCTTCTATGCAACTAAACTGCATTTCATTTACACTGTGACAGAAGCATATTTTGTCCCTGCAGGGTAAAACTATGACGCCTTGAAGCTTGAAAGAGCCACAAAGTCTCTATTAAAGGATTGGAGGAAAGATGGAGGCATAAGCACAAAACAGGACTTTCAGCCCGGAGGCTGGGGTACGTGTTGGGCTTTATTATCATCCCAACAAGCAGGAAACGTTCCCACAACATTGGCTAATGTTACCTACAAGTTCTAGTTGTGTTTGAAAGAAAACATTTTAATCTAATGTTCAAGAAATGTTCTGAGGATATTTCTCTTTTCATATATTGTTCCTTTGAGGTTAAACGTTAATTTAAATCGAACATTTAAATGATATTTGAAAGATGTTGTCAGAGTTGTCATGTTTTGTTCCAAGTTTACAGAAACTAACATTCAAGAAATGTTTTTAGGACGTTATCGAGACCTCACATGAACAAATGTTTTCATAAAGTTACAATGCAACACATTAACAAAGATAAAGCATTTCGCCTGCAATATTCTGGGGATGTTTTGGGGACGTTGTGGAGGCAACACATTGGAGGAGATTCTTTCATAAAACCTTCCCACATTTTTCACGATAACGAAAGAAGTTGTTTGTGCAACATCTGGCAAATGTTTTAGATGAGCGTTTTTACAGTGTCTTTAGAAAAACTTCTTCCTGCTTTTAAGGAGAACATTGTGGAAACTGAAAGAAAACTTCCCACTGAAAACATTACTAGAACTTTGCAGAACTTTCTCTGAATGTTTTAAGAATTAACAAAAAAAATAAAAATAGAACCTAGGGATTGTACAGCCAACAGTAACCAAGAAATACATAGATAACAAATCCAATAAAAAAAATAACAACTTTATTGATATATATTTAATTGTATTAAAGGGCAGCTGGAGGAGCTGTTTTTTAGTCAATTCATCCTGCATGGTGGCAGATTGTTGAATGTGCAGCCGGAGGGAAGCCACTTGACGTCTTTTGGTGGGAAAGATCAGCCCAGACTGACAGTCAGTCAGGACTTTATTATACTTGATTAACAAAATGTTACCATCCCTGAGGGACAAACCATTGCACAGCCAGCAATACTCACATAATCCAAGCAGCGATAAAAAATAAATTGAAAATAAATGCAATATTTAAAAAAAAAAAAAAAAAAGTACATTGAATCATTGAAAAGGTCAGTGGCAGCTGGGAGAAGTGCTATGAGGTCTATCGGTCCTGCATCCTGGCAGATTGTATCTGCAGCCAGATGGAAGCGACTTGTTTGGTCAGGCGCCGGCCTGGATCAGCCTTCACTGGGCCGTCTTCAAAGTCTTAACGTCATACTGATGAGAAAGCTCGTTCAGTGCCTGAAAATGTGCTGCACACTTTGATTTTGGACTGATTTGATAAAGTGGGAACATGGGACAGGAATGAGGGAGCACCAAGATTACTTTGTGCAGTTTCGGAAAATGTAATTCTTTGGATTAAAATACGACTCTTGCATAACATGTTTGAAGCGTCTCTTCCATTTTTTGGGTTGCAAGGATGATGAGTCCCATCCTGTCTGATACATGGTTGATGACAGTGGAGCAATAGAACACATGGTTGAAGGTACGTTGATCTGAAACGTATTGTCACAAACATATTCCATAAGATAACACGATTCCCTTAAAACTTAACTGAGATTGCAGTTTAGTTGTTTAGGAATGTGATTTTAAGTTGACAGAGGTGACACGGAAGACGTGTTGATCTTGACTGAAAGTCACACAGAACATACACTTTATCGTCAAACCTTGGCAGAACTAATTCAGCCTAATGCAACATGTCAGCAGAAAGTAATGTACACGTCATGAAAGGCCCACTAAGAATTTAGACACACAAATAGAGTGGGGAAAAGAAAACATGGTGGCCTATGATAAACAGGGTGTGATTTCAGTAGCTGTATCAGTTCTTCAGAGGGACGTCTGATGGTTTTTTGGTGTCACATCAATAATAAAAAGCATAAATGTGTTTGTCCTTGGCATCATTTTCTGTCATGTTGTGTTGCTGGCTGACGTCAGGCAGGTTATAACAAACACCGCCATGTGTCATGGATTCCCCACCGGTGCACGCCCAATGAAATGCCTCATTACTTATTGAAGACCGAGTCCAAAGAAAGAAACAACAAAACGTTTCACTTCAGCAAGTCTCGTAAAGGGCAACTGTTACAAGAGGATGAATAATTCAGTCCAACAAAAAGAGGAATAAAAAATGCAGAAACAGAAACATACGGCTGAGTGTCATCTATACAGACCTCAGCTGTTGTTGTCTACACATGTTTTATTAAGACGTGCGGTGCTTTTACACTGGTGGCTCATGAAGTTGGTCGATAAAGGTCAGCAGCTTGCATTGCAACACTAGCTTTACACTCGTAACCCACTTTTCAGCAACAAAAATATCAAATCAATCAAATCAAATCAGGTTTATTGTCATGTTGCTCTACATACACAGTAGTACAGGCAAGATGAGAGAGCGTTTCTTCAGGATTATTCAGTCAGCAAATATTGCATGTGACCACTTGTGTTGTTGTGTGTGTGACATTCGTGTGATTTCTCTTCAAGGGGAACAAAACAAAAACTGCAGCAGAGACAAGACACCAAGGCACTGACATGAAATGGTGCCAAATAAATGTTTGGAAGAGAGGAGACGAGGTTCAGGCTCAGTGTTTAGTCATGGGAAGTCCCTCAGGCGGCCAACGGCAGCAGAACTAAGGGATGGTTCAGGGTCACCTGAGTCTGCAGTAACTACAAGCTTTATGAAAAAGGAACGTTTTCAGCCTAATCCTGAATGCAGAGAAGGTGTCGGCCTCCTCAACCCAAACTGGGAGCTGAATCCACAGCAAAGGAATCTGACAGCAGAAGGATCCACTCAGTCTACTTTTGGGAATTCGAGGAACCACAAGTAAAGCTGCAGTCTGACAGCAAAGCGCTCTGTTGGATCCTATGGTGCAATACTATGATACAACAGGGTCTTTAAGATAAAACAGAGTTTGCTCATTAGGAACTTTATATGTGAGGAGAAGGATTTTAAACTCTCTTCTAGGAGCCCAAAAAGAGAAACTAATATGGGAAAAATATCTGCTGCTCTTTTGGTTCCTGTCAGAACTCTGGCTGCAACATTTTGGATCAACTGGAAGTTTGTCAGTCAGCCTAGAATTTAGAAATGAATGCACTAGTTTTTCAGCATCACTCGGAAACAGGATGCTCCTGATTTTAAGAACATTACGTGTGAGTTAAAGGATATTGACATATAATAACCTGAACATGTTTCTGGTTAAGGAGCTAGTTTAGCGATACAGTAGTTATGATGAGTTTGACTGTTTTCCTCTCTTTCCTTGAGTCAGAATCTAAAAATTGCCCATTGGACGGAGCTTTTTTTGTGTGTTCTGTGTGGTCTGCAGATCTGTAGAACAGCAACATTAGGCTATCTTGGCTCGGTTGTTGAATGCCTGTGGGATCAATTAACATAATCATGATCCCATAAGCCTCCAGGATCCAGCAAAAGTCAACTGAAGGGGGGTTGAAGGGTGTCGTTTTTTCTAAGCTGTGGCTGAGGGGAGGCCCACAGTGTCAGACTGTGAGAACCCCTGAGATACAACACATAAATTAGTGAACTTTACAACTGGATGGCCAGCTTTGTTACCTTCGGACAGAACTGTTTCCACCTGTTTTCAGCCTGAGCTAAGCTAACCAGCTGCTGGCTGTAGTTACAGAGATGACAGTGGTTTATCTCATCTAACTGGTGGCACGGAGGTGTGCTTCACTAGCCCCCTTTAACAGTGTATTCTCTTACAACTAGTCACTGCAGCTGCAACATGAGCATGAATTATGAGCTCGAACAACCACTGAGTCTGTTGTGAATAACTAGAGAGACATTTTGAATTGTCACCCAGAACATAAATTCATCTTCAATTGATGCAACAAAGGCAACATTTTTCATTTGAAATTGCCTTTTGCACACTTGTTTCTTGTACTCTTGCGCATTATTTGCACTACACTTCCCACAGGACACTTGCAGTTACACCTATTGTGCATTTTGTATTGTGTACTTTCTGATTGTTTATTTTTGCTTATTTGTCTGTATTTATGGTGGTGGTAACTTCACTCTTTCTACTGTAATAACCACATTTTTCAATTCAAAGGGTTTTATTGTCATTTCAACCACACTCAGCTGTACAGTGAAATGAGACAGCGTTTCCCAGATCCAGAGCTAAGGTGGTAGTGCAAAGAATGCAGTGCAAAAAGATGAGATAAAATAAGACAAAAAAATAGAATAAAATAAAAATAGAATTAAAGCCGCAAGCGGCGATGGACGGGTCCTCGCCCTACGTTTGTCGGCCTTTGCGCACGGCGGGGTGTGGGGCAAACCTGCTCCGGGCAGGACTGTGATCCGGCATGTCGAGTTTGGGGCAGATCGGAGCAAGTGTGGCCTAATTAAGAGCCACTTCCTGTTTAA
>NW_007578840.1:0-2985 GCF_000690725.1 Stegastes partitus
AAGGTGTAGAGATGATGGATGATGACTTTTCTTTGACTGCATTTCAAAGCTTCCTTTGCGGCTGTTGTCAGGATGCTGCGGATCAGCTGGGAGATGTTGTTCCTTCATTAAAGAGAGAAAACCAGCTGCAGCTGAGACAGGAGTCACAATCGCCGCCTCATCGTGCCTCATTACTGTTTCAGTCTTACATTCAATTAGCTGCTGAGAAGAACCTGAAGCCGACTGACGGATCTGCAGCTCTGACGCTTAATTACTGACAGAACGGGAGGAATCCTCTCGTCTGTAATCTGCTGTGTCGCCGGCTCACAGCTCTTTCATGTCCGTCCTCTCTGTGAATCAGCTGACGGATTCTCTTTCACGTTCCACATTCTGCTCACATCCTGAGGTCTCCTGGCGCTGCGACGGACAGCTTAATCAGTGGAAACCCAAATTAGTGTCTGACTCACAGAGATACATCTCCTCCTCCTGCTCCGAGTTTGGAGGCTCTTTGTTGTGGGGAATTCCCAGCAGAACAGCCCGCTGGTTCTGTTAGCGTCCAGCTGTTCAGAGAAACGTGGTAGAACAGACGGTTCTCTGTGGAACCTCACAGACTGAACATCATCTCTGCTGTAGTTCCTTCACACCCCTGAAACGCCCAGAAAACAATCGTTCTTAGATGGTTCTTTAAAGCACTGCCTGAAGAACCTCGTTAAGGGATGGTTCTTTACTGACTTTCTGCGGTTCTTTAAGGTTCTTCATGTTTATTGAAGTTCTTTGGTGGGTTTCAGGTAACAGCATGAAATCATGGTTTTATTCAGGATTAAACATCACAGATCCCAAACAGGCATCTGAGAACATGTTGTTCTGTCTGACCAACAGAACCCAAATATTACATATGTTCTGACTGAAGGAACCCAAAAATGCTGCAAATTTCCACCTTTGAATTTTTCACTTAAAAATGACCTAAACAGTTATCAAGTCTTGGTATCAAAGTAGAACCAAGTGGATCCACAAAGAACCATCTGGAGTCACCGTTTGGTGCCATGTTTGATGTTTTTTGAGACGCCTTTGAGGGATTCTTTAAAGAACCACTTGCCAAAATGTTCTATTTTGTTCTTCTGTTCTTCAACGGCATCACTGCGAGTAATCGCTTCTTGGTGGTTCTTTGAGGGACCATTTTGGATTCTTTACAGAACCATTTCAAGAACTTTTGCTCAAAGTTCCTTTTTGGATCTAAACGTGGTTCCTCTGTGGAACACAGACAAGGTTTGTTCTCCTAGAATCACAGTTCTGCTGAACCTTCCCTGCTTCTCTTCTGTGTTTCTAGCAGTTGGAAGATTACTGTCCATCGATTTTTAGTGTCTCAGACTGAAACAGTGTTCCACCGTTTTAGAACCACCATGAAGACGATGTCCAGTTCTGATCAATGACATGAAGTTTGATATTTGGTCTCCTGCTGTGCAGCAAAAGTGGAAAAGATGCAAATTACACTTTGACTCCATTTTGACAGTCTGGTGCTGATCTTGTTGAGTCCATTAGAATCAATAGATGGTTTCAGTTGAGTTAGATTTTAATGTCCTGGTGTTGCACTGAGAAGCAGACTGTGAGCTGTGGTGTCACAATTCAGTGCAGGAGTCTGTTCCTTCCTTCCATACTGTATGTTTAACAGACTGTAGCTGAACACATGCAGCCGTCCACAAAAAGAGACAAACAACACTAAACGACACAAAGAGGTGGTGAATCTGTGTTTGGTAAATCCTGGACTTCCTGGACTTCTGTCTTGTTGTTGTTGGTTCTTCTCCTGGTGGTGAACAGAGCAGATTCGGGGATTCCCTCCTTCAGCTGTACAACATGTTTCTCCAGCACAGATCTGTTTGGTTGGATTACGCTTAAATCCAGAACAAGAGCGTCTCGCCACCAGACAACACAAGCGATGCCTCCTGGCTGACATCTGCCTGCTAAATATTAATACAGACTGAGGACTCGGCTGAGCTCTGCTGGCTCACTGGATGCTTGTAGTTGCCAGAAAAGGTTTGTAGACGCAGCAAAGCGAGACGATGCAACGAAACCAGCTGCCTGACGGAGGAACGGAGCCGAGGCTGAAGCAGGAGGTGAAGGCTGATGGATGCTGGGATCCATGTCGTCGTGTTCTGGGACGTTAAACTGGAGAATCATTGAAACATCTTGTTCTCTGGAGGAACTGCTGCCAGAAAATACAAGAAGGAGAATCTGCTTCAGAGTCCAACACTGTTGTAGAGACTCACAAGCTGAGCTGGGAAACTGAAATATTTAGAGTATGACACCAAAAATGTGCTTTAGTCTTGAGAGAGGAACATGAAAAGAGAACTGGGTTATTTACAGACGGCACATTAAAGTTCCATCGCTGCTGTGGATCATTTTCTCATTAGCAAGAATAAGAGCGAACAAACCTTTAAAGCTCTCCAGGAAAACCCCCAATTATGTGGCAGAGCAGCCAATCAGCAGCCGGCGTTCAGAGGATGAATCCCAGCTGGGTGCGAGCCGACAGAAAGACTAAATGGCACCGAAATCTCTGCTTCAGTTTGCTCGAGAGGCAGCGGAGAAAGGATTCAATTAGTGTTTTGGTTGTGTGTCAGCAGGAGTCGGTTCAGTTTCAGAATCGGAGCAAAGCGGCAAAACCTTCAGATAAACTGAGCAGACAAGAGGCTGAACCCGAAATACAGCCAGAGACGGCATCACACAGCCCGTTTGTCAGCCGCAAACCCACAAAGAGACACAAAACAAATGCAAAGAGGTTTGAAACAACCAGAACCAGACTAAAACTGACCACAAACACAAACAAGCACCTCCCACGAACACAGATCTGGGCTTCAGTGTGTCTTCATAGCACATGGATGACACTAAACCAGGGCTGTGTTTGTGTTTCTGTTGTGTGTCAGCAGGATCAGCTCAGGTTGTGTGACTGCAGAGTGTCTTCATTAACAGATGGCGGTTTGAACAGAGTGTAGTAACTCCTAGAACCGTTAG
>NW_007578840.1:4710-6486 GCF_000690725.1 Stegastes partitus
TGCTTGCAGCTTTAATTAATTAATTAATTAATTAATTATCAGAGAACAGTCAGAAATCAAAGTTCCCCAAAATCTCAAGCTGGCATCTTAGAATATGTGTTCTAAAGGAAAGATTCTGATATTTGCAGTTTGACCAAGTTCTGGTGTCTAACTGAAGCTAAAACATGCAGCAGCTCTGTTCATGTTCTCAGGCTTCACTTTGTGCAGAACAAAGTGATTCAAGAGAAGCATTTTAATTTAGAGCTGGGCACCAAAATCCTGACAATGATTTCTTGAAGCAGCTTTTCTTGCTGAAGGTCTGTGGAGCACCATTTATGGTCCCTATGGACCCGTCTTCTGATGGTTCTTTGATGCAGGTGGTTCTTTGCTGAACTTCTTTTAGGCACCAGTTCTGGAGCTGAGAATGGTTCCTCTCTCTTGGTTCTCTCCGTTCTCTCTTTTTATTCCCTCCTTCATATAAATCTGTGCTTGACCTCCATTTCTGCAGAAACTGGATCATCTGTCTCCTCCTTCCTGCTTCCTTCCCTTCCATCCTTTCTGTTCTCCCTTCTTCATTTCTGCTCGTCGTTCTGATAGAACGTCTTGGTTCTGCTCCCGGTTTCAGAGCCCACCTGTGGCTGAGCGTCCTCTGTCTCGCTATGTTCTGTTCCTGTAGATCTTCAGTGTTTCACGGCCCCTTAGCGCCTGTGAGGCGACTGAACAGCGGTGAGCTGGTGGAGGCTGAGAGAGGACGAGGTCACAGCATCGGTCTGTGAAGCTGCTTTAAATGAGCTGCATGTGTTCGTCTGAAAGGTGAAAGCGTCCCACATGCAGCAATAGTGAAGCTGAATGAAGCCGAGCTGCTCGGCGTCAGGTGAAGGAAAACAAGCAGAAGGTTTCTGTCAGGAGGTCAAACCCTGAACCAAGGATCAGACAAAGCTCAGAACTGGAATACAACATCTGTGTTTGCAGAGCACTGTCTCAGCGTATTGGCAGCTGTGATGTTCACACGTAGACATAGACGTGATATCTGTGCTCATATACACGTCTAATTAATCAAACGAGCTAACCCTGCTTCTGGTCCTCCACCACTGTGACTAAGGGAAACATTCACAGAGTTTTCAGGTGAGCTGTGGAGGAAACAACGAGCGTCCTGGTGTCTCTGCTGACCTGCAGAAGGCCTCTGACACAGCAGCTCACAGCACATCAGTGAGGAAATGGGACAAGTGTGGCGTGAGAGGTTCTCCTCCTCCTGCTGGGACAGCTACTGAGAAAATAGACAGCAAAGTGTGCAAACTAATAAAACACTGTCAGGTTTTAGAAAGGTCACTCGTGGAGCACCCCGAGGATCAGTGATTGGTCCAGACCTTTGTGACTTGTGTTTCTACTGAATTGCCTAAATTAGATATTTTTGCTGATGATGAAACATTTTGCTCTGGGAATGAACCTCTGAATGATGCTGAAAGGGAAATGGACAACCTTCTAGCTCCGAGGCAGCGGTGCTAACCACCGAGCCAGCTACAGCTCGTTGTTGAAAATATTAAAGGAAAAATTTCAAACTCTTCACCGATCCCATATAAACCTATAAATACATGAAACTAAAGAGCTCTGTGTCTAATTTATTGCTCACATAGTTCCTCACATGTCTTCATGTGGGGCTCAGTCAGTAGTCATGTTACAACATCTGATGGTGGAACATCTTTCTACTGATGGTGGAACATCTTTCTACTGATGGTGGAACATCTTTCTACTGATGGTGGAACATCTTTCTATATCTGATGGAGGAACATCTTTCTA
>NW_007578840.1:7110-12137 GCF_000690725.1 Stegastes partitus
AACATGAGACAGAAGCTAGAAACACCCAGAAACTGACCCTTGGAGTTCAGAGGTTCATTGAACATGTTAGACATATAGAGTTCTGAATTTTGATAGCATTTTTAATGCAAACGTAGATCTAAATATATATATCGACCTGCTTGACGACTAATAATCAGTATTGATCTGTAAGGAACCACTTTGTCTGCTCTGAGACCTTGTCAATAAATCCTGTCAGTTAAATGAGATGCATCCTGTTTTATCAGTAGATGATAATTAATCAGACAACAGAAGCTGCTCATGGTTGATGAAGGTTTCTTACACTTGTGAAGCAGTTCTTGTTTCTATCAACTATGCCTTCACCATAAAGCCTCCATGACCAGACCCTCAGTACATCCTTCAGTTAGAACTCTGCTTTTATTCAGATCTCAGTGCTGGAGGCTGCATCAGCAGATTCACCGAGGACCTCCAGAGTTTGAGGGTAATCATGGCCGACGCTGCTCCATCAGCCTGATAAACACACAATCTCAGCTGATAAATAATTGAACAGTGCTGTTAGTTCTCCCAGCGTCTCACTCGCAGGTTTCGTCTCCTCATGTCTGGCAAACTGGAATATGAACATTCACCCTGATTCAGATCAGTGGGCAGATTCATCACAGAAACATGAGAAGAAGTGATGGTAAAACAAGTCCTGCTTTATCTTCTAGCTCTCAATGAGAAGGTGAAAGTCGGGATTCATCAGATGATCAAATTCAGGACTTCTGAACTGGTTTTTATCTCGTATGTAAACCAGTGTGTCCTGGTGCTCTAAACATTCTGACCTTTCAGTTCAGTTTTATTTGTACAGCACCATCTCACAACATGTCATCTACACTCACTTCATTAGGTACACCTGTCCAACTGCTCGTTAGCACAAATTTCTAATCAGCCAATCACATGGCAGCTACTCAATGCATTTAGGCATGTAGACATGGTCAAGACGATCTGCTGCAGCTCAAACTGAGCATCAGAATGAGAAAGAAAGGGGATTGAAGTGACTTTGAACATGGCGTGGTTGTTCCAGACGGGCTGCTCTGAGTATTTCACAAACTGCTGATCTACTGGGATTTTCACGCACAACCATCTGTCGGGTTTACAGAGAATGGTCCAAAAAAGAGAAAACATCCAGTGAGCGGTTCTGTGGGCCTTGTTGATGCCAGAGGTCAGAGGAGAATGGCCAGACTGGTTGGAGCTGATAGAAAGGCAACAGGAACTTAGATAACCACTGGTTACAACCCAGGTATGCAGAACAGCATCTCTGAACAAACAACACGTGGAACCTTGAGGCGGATGGGCTCCAGCAGCAGAAGACCACACCGGGTGCTTCTCCTGTCAGCTAAGAACAGGAAACTGAGGCTACGATTCACACAGGCTCAGCAAGTCTGGACAACAGAAGATTGGAAAAACGTTGCCTGGTCTGATGAGCCTGATTTCTGCTGCGACATTCGGATGGTCGGGTCAGAATTTGGCGTCAACAACATGAAAGCATGGATCCATCCTGCCTGGTATCAGCGGTTCAGGCTGCTGGTGGTGGTGGTGTAATGGTGTGGGGGATAGTTTCTTGGCACACTTTGGGCCCCTTAGTACCAACTGAGCATCGTGTCAGCACCACAGCCTCCCTGAGTGTTGTTGGACCAGTATAGAAGTAGGACCAGTATAGAAACCAGTGAGATCCAGTAGGACCAGTATAGAAACCAGTGAGATCAGTAGGACCAGTATAGAAACCAGTCCAGTGATGTTTCTGTACCCGTGACATAATGAACTCAGATGTGTCCAGTGTCGGTTCCGGCTGGGTTCTGCCTCCATTCAGGAGATCTGTGTGTCGTTGTAGCATCACAGCAGATGAGATGATCTCAGGAGTGGAGCATCAGTCAGACGTCGTCCCTTCCTGAAGTAAACTCCACCTGCTCAGGCTGTTTCTGGTGTTTGTTGGTGTCTCCTCGAGCCTCTGCTTCTGTTTGCTCTTTTTATTTCCTTCTGTTTGCTGCAGACGGTTCCTGTCTGAGCTCTGGGCCCTGCAGGACCTTATGTTTGTGGTGATCAGTGTTTCTGTGGAAGAAGCAAACTTCAGCCTCTGACTCAGTGTCGATGATTTAAATGTAGGTACGAGAGTGTGTCATCAGAACGTAGATGAGCTGTGAATGTTCTTCTGCCTGATGCTGAGGAGCTCTTCTCACACTGTGTGAACCCTCTGATGGAAAAACAGGCTGAAACGTCAGACCGCTACAGTTCACTCCAGGCTCTCCAGGTGTTCTCCAAGTGTTCTGGTAGATCTGCTCTCATCAGTCTCTGGTGGTGCCTTCATCAGGAGAACACCCCCATGTTTTCACAGCTTTGGACTGGTCCAGCCTGATGGTCCGACTGGTTTCCTGGGAGTCAGACTGATGGAACGATGACACACAGTTACTCAGAACAAACAGAAAAAAAACAGAAAGAGATTAAAACCAGATTAAAGACACAAAATAAACATTAAAACACATAAAGTCATGCAGAACAAACACCAAGAGACACACAAACAGTGACAAAGACCCAGAAAAACCAGAAAGAAATGCAAACTGGGACAGAATCAAATGGAAGAAGACACTGAAAACAGATGCTGATTCAAACACATGAGATGATGTGAAGGACTGTTGGAGGCAGAACGACTGAAAGTGCTGCTACGTATACACAAACACACAACCAGCCAGAAAGACACAAAAACCAGCACGAGACACAAACTGAGGACACAACAAAACACAAATAGCGAACGGTGCTGGACGGGAACATGAGACAGAACATGAAGCACTTTGAAGGTTAAACTTCTCATTTGTGGATCCAAACACATGAAGTAAATAAAACATGAACACACAATGTTTTATTAATAATAATAATAATAATAATTTACTCATGTGATGTGCGTCTCATTCATGGTTCCTCTGGAACCTCGTGGCTTTGTGAGGCCCAGTCCCACCATGTGAGTGGCCTGGATGTGGAGGATCAGCGCTCCACTTCATGGTTCCTCTGCAGCGCTTTGAGGATGAAATGGAGCCAGTGAGATATTTTCAGCACCGTGTCTGAATGGATTATTCCAGTGTTCCTTTAAGGGACATAACAGTTTCAAAACTGCTGCTGCGACTCCCCTCAACGCCGGCGGATTACAGGTTTGGAGGAACAACAAAGACTCTGCTATAAATATCTAATACACTGTATGTTGTGCTGCACAAGTTTTAGACGTTGTGGATGTTCATCACAGAAATGTCTGATCGGCTTCACGTTCACTCTGCTGCCAGAGATGATGACCCAGATGTACAGTCGGTCTTAAAGGGTTCGTATCCAGAAGAAGGAAGATTCCTGAGTCAGCTGATGGATCTACATGAGGACACAGAGGGTCCAGCTCTGCAAAGAACCTTGAAAGACTCAGAGAAAACATCTAACTGTGATTTTGTTGTAATTTGATGTAGCTTCAGTTTAATATTGACAGATTTAAAAGGTGGTGGAGCTTTGACAGGAGACACCCTCAGACTGCTGCAGACAGCAGCAGGAATCATTAACGAGCAGCCAGACGGAGACGAAGCAGGAACTCTGAGGTTTTCTGGCCGGTTATCAGAAAACACGTCCAGGGCACCGATTCCTGCCAAATACCAAAATGTCACGGAGGAGGAAGGTTAATGTTCAGACTGAGTCTGTGTTCATGAGTCCATCATGATGCTCAGTTAGATGAACAGTCTCAGAACCTCAGTGAGCAGAAACGGACGAACTCATCTCCAACACCGACTTCTGTTTGCCGTCGTTCACGTGGCAGTAAATGGATTTGTGCTCTGAGGAGTTTTATGTGGAACAAGCCAAGATTAGCAGCATGTGTCAGCACGGCGCCTTTTGAAATGAGCTGAGCGTCTGTCCGAGTGAAGAAGAACAGCTGGGGGATTGTTGTGGTCTGCAGCAGGAAGCTTCTGGAGAGCAGAGAAGATCAGCTGCCACATGTTTCACTGGTTGGTTGGTCAGATGGTTTGTGGTTCAGGTTCACAGGAAGGACTGGGAGGCTTCTGCCACACAGACAGGAGGAGGAGATGGAGGAGATGGAGGAGGTGGAGGAGGTGGAGGAGATGGAGGAGATGGAGGAGATGGAGGAGCTGGAGGAGGTGGAGATGGAGGAGATGGAGGAGGTGGAGGAGATGGAGGAGATGGAGGAGGTTTGTGCTGAGTTCTGCTCCTCTCGGCTCCCACCAGACTCAGGTTTGCCCTTTAAAACCCGTCAGAGATCTCAGGCATTCTGCTTCTCCACAACAACTACATGTAGCTCAATCAATCAATCAATCAATCAATCAATCAATCAATCAATCAATCAATCAATCAATCAATCAATCAATCAATCAATCAATCAATCAATCTTTATCCAGACGCACTTGAAACCACTCTACAAATTGTAGGATGTTAGAATCAGAAGAAACCTGCCAGAATGTGTTCCATAGAGAACCACCAGAACCGCTCCATTCATCAGCCAGAACCCGTAAAGTTCCACTTTCAGATGATTCACTGATGAGCTCATCGAGTCACACGCGGTTCTGTCGGCAACGTCAGATAGATCAGATAGAACTTTGCTGATCTCTTTGGTACCTCACGGAAACTGTTGAACAGAACCAAGTCCAAGTTTGAAGTTATGACATTTTAGCAAAATCACGGTTCTACGGGTCTGATTAAAAAATTAAGTGTTGGCTGCAGATCCTCAGAACCGTCAAGTAGAACCAGAACCTTCCTCCTCCTGGTTCTGACCCTGTAGAACCAGAACCTTCCTCCTCCATCGTTCATTCTAGGAGTCACTGGAGACTCCAGACTGACATGATGAACGTGGACCTACAGCAGAACCCAGAACCTCACATCCACTGTATGAAGCACCAGCTTTGTTTTTCTCACCGTCTGACATCAGACTGGACCTGAACCTGTTTTTGACTTTAAACTCTATGACTTTGGGTCAAACGTTCTGGGTTTCCTTCCACAAGCTTCTCACAACAGTCTGATGAGTTCTGGCCCAT
>NW_007578840.1:12892-25905 GCF_000690725.1 Stegastes partitus
CCTGTGATGGCTGGACGTTCCCACTTTGCTCAGTCTGCTGGACGATGAGCTCCACAGCTGTTGGCAACACATACATCAGCATCTCTGAAGGCCACCATAGAGTTAAAGCAGACGTTCACATCCACAGTCAACAGGATCGATACACGAGTCCAGTGCTCAGGATGCGTCATGACGACACCTTTACCTGCAGCAGTGATGCAGGGTGAGGGTTCCCCTGGCAACGCTGCTGCTGATGCTGCTGCTGCTGCTGCACACGCATCTTCACAGCACTGCACGTCTGTGTGTGTGTGTGTGTGTGTGTGTGTGTGTGTGAGAGATGGTGGTTGGAGGTGTCAGGTTTTATCTCCACCTGTCCTCACCGGAGACTCTGTGGAATGAACTGAGCCAAAGTATTCGTTAGCTTCAGGTTTGTCGTTAGCATGCGTCGCATCAGAGAAGATGTCTGAGAGACAAACATCAGAGCCGCTGCAGTAAAAGTCTGTGATGAGGGAAACGCTGCTTCCTCAGCGAAAACTCAATTGTTCTTAAGTGACAATTATTAAATCGATCATCTGGCAGTACAGTAATAATGAAATTAATTACTGTCTGTGTCGTTTTAATTAGCTCTTTGCACAGCATCTGTCCATCAGAGCTACAACAAAACCTGTGAGTGTGAGGAGCTGACGGAGGAGAACATGTGATCTGTTGGAGCTGTCGGTCTGGAGATGTTCTGAGTTCAAGCAGCTTCCTCTGAACTCTGTTTATGTGTCATTAGCTTGGACAGACACTGACTGCTTCTGGTTCATCCTTCATTTGTGGAGAGTTTTTCACTTCCTGCCTTGTTGTTGTGGATTGTTAGTGAATCACCTCCTCAGACCATCAGGACTGCGCTCACTGAGCTGCTGCTGTCAGCTTTTTATGCAGATTTTCTATCAGAAACTTATTGGATAACGTGAGAATCTAGTTTGTTTAACGTGGGTGCACATCAGAGAAGTTAGTGACTGAAGTGAGGAGTCTTTGGTTTTCACCGTCCATCCGATGACACAGCGGCCGCTACAAACGCTCGACTGATTTACTGTCAGAGAAAAAAACCTGGTTCTGCTGATGCCCACAGCGGAGGAAGGAAAGTCTGAACGCTGCGTTTAGTCGCATTAAAACGTCTCATTTTCAGAACCGTTAATTGGACGGACTGTGAAGTTTGGCTCTTCGGCGTCTCCTGCCCTGAAGCCCACATGGACATGTGTGTAGTGGGGCTGTTAATTAGGTGAAGCCCGACTGCAAACTGTGACCCAGATTCTGAGTCCAGCACTGACCGGTCCCTCTGTACAGCAGCTCTGCTTCCATTTAGCAGCTCCAGCCATGCGTGGACGAATCAGGAACAGAGAGCACCAGCCCTCTCTGCTCCGCTCTGTTTCATCAGGTCACCGTATCGAGGTCAGCAGCAGGACAGCAGATATCTACGTGTTGGTGGTGGAAGCAGGTGATGGTGCTGATGTGGACCTGCTGGGATGTTCAGCAGCAGATCTGAAAGACACCCTGATACTCAGCAGTGTCTCCAAACAGGTCCTGCACAGCTGATGAAGCGTATAAACTTGATGTCAGCAGAACCTTTAGAACGTGGTCGTCGTTCCCTCTGATGACTTTTCAGCATTAGATCATGGGTTGGGTTTCAATTTGAAATGTTGGACAAGAACTTAGAATAAAAAGACTCCTTGAACTCTTAAATTTTTAATGAACTGACATGACTTTGTAGAAACCTGTTTTCACTTTGACAGTAAAGAGTCTTTTTTTGTAAGTTCTTGACCAAGAAGGTCGAATTCGATTGATCATAACTCAATGCAGGGCTGCAGGTGGATCAGTGGTTAGCACCGTGGCCTCACAGCTAGAAGGTCGCCGGTTGGCGTCCCGGTGAGGACACCCGGGATCTTCCTGCGTGGAGTCTCCATGTTCTCCCCGTGCAGCGTGGGTTCTCTCCGGGTTCTCCGGCTTCCTCCCACAGTCCAGAAACATGCTGAGGTTAATTGGTGATTGTAAATTGTCCGTAGGTGTGAATGTGAGTGTGCTTGGTTGTCTGTCTCTAAGTGTAGCCCTGTGATAGACTGGTTACCTGTCCAGGTGAACCTGCCTTCACCCTGAGTCAGCTGGGATAGGCTCCGCCCCCCATGACCCTGGTGAGGATGAAGGTGTGGAGATGATGGATGGATAACTCAGTGTTGAAAGATAACAAGAGGAGAGAACTTCCAGTGGGATTCATACAGACAATGTACAAGTAAGAGAGTGTAGAAAGATTTCAGTGTGCACGTGGTCGTGCACGTGGTCGTGCACGTGGTTATGTGCGCTGGGGCGTAAAACATGGCCGCTGTGATCGTCCACCTGTCTGACAGCGATGCTTCGTCCTCGACCTGCTGCAGTCTGATCAGCTGACTGGTTGCTCTGCTTTCAGCTTGCTGCTCTCTGATTCGTGGCCTTCTCTGCTCTCTTCTTCTTCCCACCTCCTCCCCGGTGGGCCTCGGCGGGCCTCGGCGGGCGGCACCGATGACAGTTGTATTAGCAGTCGATTTCGAGGTCACTTTGGCTGAATCCCGCTGAGACTCAGCCTGAGCCACAGAAACAGAGACAGAGGAGGAGGCAGCGAAAATGGAAAATATTGAAAACCAGAGCGAGGAGGCAGGATGTGGAGAGGAATAATGAAGCAGAGCGAAATGAAACACAAACAGAGAGCGAGGTGAGCTGAGGTGAACGCTCACGTCTGACGCCTTCCTGCTGTGTGACTGAATTATAAACGTCAGCTGGACGGCTTCCAGTGAACTCAGCCTACATGTGTTTATGTTTGTTTGCTGCAGTGTGAGACCATGTGGGAGGAAATCTGATGCCCCGCCATCCCTGATTGACATTTAATCACCATGGCAACAAGTGGGTGGAGTGACAGCTCCCCCGAGAGCTTTTACCACCAGGCTGAAGAAACAACGAGACTGAAGACGTTCTCTCAGCGTCTGTCTGACTCACCGGATGCAGACGTCCAGCAGCAGCCCGTTGCTTCAGAGCCGTGGTGTTGCTGCTCTTCACTGATCGTGGAACATCTGCCATGTTTTCATGGTGGTTTTGTGTCTTTTTGAGTCTTTCTGGTAGTTTCTTGTTTGTAGCAGAATAAATGGAGCAGAGTCATCGTACTTGTCGGGTAACGGCACACTGACTGATGCATAGCAGCAAAGTAATCACCTGATGAACAACATAAGCAGTGGATGTTCTGCCTTGGAGCTCATTTGAACAAAATGTACAACCAATGTGTGTTGACTCAGGAGCCTGAAGTTCATGTCAAACTCCTGAGCTCTGCTTGGAGGTCATGAACCTCCTCAGAGTCTCTGTCATGGTCCTGTTGCTGCTAGAGGCTCGTTTTTGACGGAGATGAGAAGAATTACGAGTTGTGGGAGACCAGCTATGTCTGCAAGGCTTAAAGGACACTATTATGAGTGACCTGCTGACGGCGATGAAGAGGATGAGGAGAAAAATGCCTACGCGGTGCTCATTCAATTCTGGGATGACGAGAGGCTGTCGCTGGTGGTGCGTGACGCGACAGATGACGGACGCAAGGCGCTAAAGATTCTCCATGAATATTACGCTGGAAAAGGAAAGCCCAGAGGAATAAACATGTACACAGAGTCCCTGCAGAAGTCAGCAAATGAAAATGTCATCAGAGCGGAGACGCCGATCGCTGCCTTGACAAACGCAGGTGAGACGCTCAGTGACGGACTTTTGATAGTCGTGGTTTTAAAAAGGTTACCAGAAGCTTTTGAGCCGTTCACTGTCCACGTGTCTCAGAGTGAAGATAAAATGACTTTAGCTGAGTTTAAGACAAAGCTCAGAAGTTATGAAGATGTGGAAAACATGTGCGCAACAGCTTCTGTCGAGGACGACGTCATGAAGGCGAGAGCCTGAAAGACCAAAGGACAGGAATGGAGCTTGTGTGTTACCAAAGGCCACATAGCCAGAGACTGTAGCGCAGACAGTTGTGCAGAAACTGTCAGAGTAACGCGCTCAGCAGGGCGAGCTGCAGACGAAGAACGCAGCGAGATAACGCACGGAGAGCGTCTGAAGAGCGTCTGAAGAGCCGGGGAACCGGGAGTACGCATTTCATGTAAGCGACGCGGCGATGCAGGTGCCAGATGTCAAAAGGAACGATCTGATGGTGGATGCAGGAGCTACGTCACATCATGTCATCACAGACATCACCAAGCTGGAGTTGGACTACAGTTTCCTGCGTGGAGCTGGCTGATGGATCCAGGTGCAGTGGAGTCGCTGTGGCTTGTCGACAGCAGGGGACGGCGTTTCCGATCAACACTCAGGAGAGCCTGTACATCCCAACCTACCCCCAGGATATCTTCTCAGTGAAAGCTGCCACCACGAGCAGAGCCACAGTGATTTTCAGCGAGAAGAAAGTTCTGCTTCACAAAGACGGCACCAATTCCCCAAACATGTACACAACAAGCTTCATGATGTGCACACAGCAGAAGAAGACCAGTGGAAGAAAAGCCTTGATTTACAAAGCTGGCATGAAGTCTTAGGGAACTGAAGCTATGCTGATTTATTGGAGCTAAAAATGTTGTTGATGGGATGGACATTAAAAATGAAGGAAATAAACAAATTCCAAACTGTGAGGTTTGCATTTAGGGAAAAATTGTTCAAAGTAGGAACAGAAAGCCAGATGTGAGGGCCAAAGCACCTCTGGACATGGTGCACACAGACCCAGCCGGTCCTACAGATCCATGTCTACAGATAAATCTGTCCTTTACAGATTCTAGTGCGGTTTATTTTTTTGAATAATCTAAATGATACAGTGCAAGCTGCAGAGAAGCTCGTCGCTGACAAAATAAAAAGCATGAGATCTGACAATGGCACAGAGGACACGGGCAGGAAGCACAAAGCATTCATGTGCAGGAAGGGCATCAGGCATGAGACTTCAGCCCCGTGTTCTCCACACCAAACGGTGCTGCAGAACGCAACTGGAGAACCCTGTGTGAGATGGTGTCTGCTAACTGAGAGTCCAGACAGCTGCTGTGGTGAGGAACAGACGCTTTAACAATCACAGACTGCTTTCTACATGTTAACAGGCAAACAGCCGAATGTTTCCAGAATGCAGACATTTGGTGTGAACATCATCAGAGAGGAAAACTGGACTCTGAATGTGAGAGAGGCACATGTTGGATACGACAGTCCAGCCTGTGTGGGTCACTGTCCCAGCAGCAGAAACACACAAAAGCACAGACTGGTAGAGTTTATGACTAACACAAATAAAAAAGTTCTGGATGCTGGAGATGATGATCTTGTTATTGAAAATAAAAGACACTCGGTGAAAACCACAGCAGTCAGTCTACAAACAAGCGAAAGCCAAGAAATACAGTCAGAAAATGAGACAGAGGAGTGTGATGAGAAATCAGTGAAAGAGGAAAATGTAAATGAAGAAGACAAACCAACAGAAAATGCATTGAAAAAGAACAGTGATGGATCAGACAAACATAAAGCTCCATGTGTAGCCGGAGGTTAGAGACAGAACAGAGCAGTGAACCATGAAGAGTCTGAGCAGCACCAGAGTGTTGCACAGACAGCAGCACAGGACAGTCTGATCGTCCACCACATGGATGTAAAACCGCCTGTTTACACACATCTAATGAGTGTGAGCCATACGTTGAACAAGCTGAAGGCTGTGCAGCTGGATGAGACGGGGAAAGACTTCAAACCTGAAACACGTCTGTATGGACTGAAACAATCAGGAAGAGATTGTTGCTCGACTACTGATGTGAAACACAGTTTGTTTAAAACCCAGCTGGTCGTTGTGTTCACAGCGAAGTCACTGACATGCATCTGCAAGAACTTTAGAAATTCTTTGATGGTCAAACATACAGTTGTGCTGTTTATGAGGACAATCAGGGAGCTGCTGCTTTAGCTAAAGAGCCTGGACAGGGACAGCGATGCAGACATGTGGACATCAAACACACTCTATACGATCTGTGCTGACAGATGACCAGATCAAACCGACATGTTGTCCAGCTGATGAGATGGTTCCAGATGTTCTGACCAAACCAGCACCCAGACAAACGTGAATGACGTGTTTGTTCCTGGGACATGATTTATGAACTCATTCAGATAAAGTTCAGTTGTTGACTGATGGACATTTTCACATGTGAGCACGTGGGGGTGTTAAGTTCTGTGCTCTCATTTCATTTGTTGATTCTACCCCTGAACTATTTTGCTGTATTGTCACCATGGTTACAGCATGTCATGTGACAGCTGGATGGCAGACGTCCCACACGTGTGCTGTATGTCACGTTAAACCAAAGGAGACTCTGCTAACATGAATCATTTTCAGCTGGAATATTTCATTCATTGAGATCTAGGACGTGTTATTTTAGCGTTCCCGTTACGTTTCTGAGCGGTGTTCAATCAGGCAATAATGATGTCATAACATGTTAGCTTGTGTGCTCATATATCTCAGCACATCCATAAAATATATGTAAAGATGTAGTGAAGATAAAGTTCAGATGAGCTGAGTATACGTCCACTGGACAGTTTCCTCTGAGGAGGCGGCGCCTGAAGCTCAGCCCGGTGCTCCTCCAACCAGCTGCTCACCGTTCAGCGTGTGCTGTCCGGCTCGGCTGCTGTCGCTACGTTTTGGTGCTAATTGTTTCCTCAGTCGGCCTCCAGCAGAGTGACGTTGATCACAGCGTTGTGTAGAAGATGTTCAGGGTTCAGGGCAGCAGCTCGATGGCGCTCCGTGGCCTCCACATGGTGTTTGACTCTGCATGGTGGTGCTCCTGTCCTCCTGCTCTGGTGGAGGATCAGTGAACTGCTGAGCAAACAGCAGCCTGAGCAGCAGCTGTGACGCCCACCTCCGTGAGGAGGATGGGAATCCCTCAGACTGTGCTCTCCATCCAGTCAGCACAGCGCCCTCTAGCAGCCCCCAGACCCTGCTGAGCCTCAGCAGATCGGTTCATCCTGCTCAGCATGTTTAGTCTGAACCTGATCACCTGCAGGTTGGTGACAAACACTGACTGATGCTGAAGCACATCCTCAAATCCTGAACCAGAGAACCTGTTGGACTGAATCTTACAGACTGTAAATAAACCCTCAGTAGATGTGCTAGATGTTCCTCAGAGCTCTGAATGAACAAAAACCAGCAGAACCAGATTCAGTCTCTGGAGCCTGCTGGTTTCTTCTGAGAGCAGAGCAGCTGCTCATTCAGAGGATTCATGAGAATAAATCAGCTGCTGGTCCAGAACCAGAACTGTTGAGGGATGAAACCCAGAGCAGGTAGCTGCTGTTTCTAGCTGATCCAGATGTTGGTTGTTGAGCTGAAACACAAACTGTTGGTTGTTTAGTTTAAAGTCCACTTCCTGTCCATCAGTTTGAGCTAAATGTCAGTCTGGAGGTTCTGGTTCTGTCTCAGCTCAGCCTGAGTCCTCCTGCTCGTTCTGTGTGTCTGCTGTTGTTCCATCAGGTCCACATGGTGTCGCTCCGTCTGTTCCTGCAGGAATCCTGGAAGCTGCTCATGTTTATGAGAGAAGCCAGAATGTGATGAGATCCATCAGAACACATGAATACATGAAAACCAAGCTTTCATCATGAATGTAGTGAAGGAATGAATGGTGTCAGAGGAAGCTTCTGGTCACGTCTGGTTCTACTGGGTTCTACTGGATCCGACTGATGCAGACCAACAGTCGTGTTCCAGCTTCAGGGTCTCTCAGTGAAGCTGCTCATTGTCCTACAAGGAAGTGTTCACTTCTGTTCACTCTGCTAAACATGTTCTATCACTGTTCTGTTCAGTTTGATCTGCAGAACCCGGTTCATCGGGACTGTTCTGCAGTTCACAGAAATGTATGAAACATTTCACTTTTCTCACAGTAATTGTAAAATATTAAATTTAAACACAAACGTTTGTTGATCTGTCAGAAAACGCGACATTAAGATGAAAGGTTCTGGCCCGGCGGTGTTTGGACAGAACCACATGTTTGTTGCTTCACACAGGAGGAAGATTTTCATGCTGTTACATCAGTTTTGCAGCATTAAGAAAAGATGAAGCGAAGACGACAAACAGTTTGTCTGGTCAGGATTCTTCTGTGAGCGGCGAGCAGCAGATGAGGAGAGGAGCTGTGCTGAAACACCTCCGGATGTTTTACAGGCACACTCAGCCGGTTCTGACCCGCTAACAGAGGTTCTGACTGGCACACTCAGATCGTTGTAGAAGTCTGAGGTCTTCAGCTGGTTCTGTTAAAGGTTCCATAATGAAGTGTGACTGAACGGTTCTGTTTCACACATTGAAAGTGATCAGAGAGAATAAAACAGTTTAAAAAGGTTTGTGAGCCTTGGTCACGTTGAAACCGTTTGAATGTTCACTCACATCTTTGTGCTGCTGGTTGTAACGATGGGCCCGGTTCTGACCAGACGTCTCCACGCAGCTGCTTCATGTCTGAACTGTTCAGAGCTTCTCTGCTGAAAGCAAAAGCCTCCGTAGATCGAATGACGTTCATGAGAAATGAGACGGTGAGACTTAGTTTCTGAGCGTTGACGTGACGATCTGGTCCGACTCCGGATCAGCATGTTGATGCAGCTCAGATGGTTTTAGATCTTGAAGGAGGATTCTGCTGGATTTCCTGCTGACGTTCCAGGAGTCTAGTTTCTGCCTCTATAGATATCAGCTTTCTGTGTCGGGCTGGAACGAAGCAGAACCGCCCCTGAGCAGACTCAGACGGAGATCTGGACTCCACACTGATGCTCTCATGTGTACATATGAAGCTGCAGATGGTCAGCTCAGTTCTACATCCTGGGAACCATGAAAACAGATTTTCTGTCTCCGTCTAAAGCCACGAAATCTGCTGAGCAGCTCCTCCGTCATGAACTCATTATTTCTTCTTGGTTTAATTCATAACTGAACATACGACAGCGCTGATGCCTTTAAAGCCTGTTTAGGAGCTCTGATGTTTGAACTGTAAATCTAAGAATTAGCAGCATTTCTGGGTTCCTTCAGTTAGAACACCTTGAATATTTTGGTTCTGGACTGTTGGTCTGTCAGAACATGTTCTCAGACACCAGTTTGGGATCTGACGTCTTATCGAAGTGATTCATCAGAATACAGTCATGACTTCATGCTGTCACCTGAAACCCACCAAAGAACTAAATAGACATGAAGAACCTTTAAAGAACCACAGGAAGTCAGTAAAGAACTTGACCAGAGAGTCTGCTGAAGAACCATTTAAGAACCAGGTGTAGTCTTTGGACCCTCCACGTGTTTAGCTGCTCGGCTGTTCTTGTTCCTGCAGATGGACGTTCTGCTGTCAGAGACGTTCTCGTCACTCAGACAGAGATCTCACAGCGTTCTCCTCTGTCTCCTTCAGCTGCGTTCGCTCTGACAGCTTGTTTTTCCCACAAACTGCTGAGTTTTCCAGAGACTGTCGCTTCCTGTTTGTTCTGTAATATTTCAGTGCTGCTGCTGCAGGAACAGCAGCGAGGAGGGAAACGGACTTCTGATGAGAGATGGAACAAAATGTCTGTTAGAAACAAATGTCTGTGTTTAAGGTGCAGCGGCTGTGATTGGACGGTCACTGACCTGCTGGTAGACTCAGAGAAGGACTCAACACTCTGAATGACTGACTGAGCTCCAGCAGGCAGAACGTCACCAGAACCTTGCAACACATGTTCAGAACAAAACAAAGCTGTCTGGGTTTCTGATGTCAGTTAACTAAGAACTCAACCTTTATATGGAGGTTCTAACATCCAAAGCCTGGTAGCATCTATGCTAACTTCCACACAACTGGTCTTCAAGCTTGACTTGTTATCAGGGATGTCAGGAGAAGCAAAGCTGACAGGACACCTGGATGGGACACAGGTAGCATCCTTTATGGATATTAATTATTCTAAATGAATATATTAATTGAGCTTAATGATTCACAATTAAACATATATGAGCTGATGAAGCAGAAGAAGAAGGTCATGATGTCAGTAAACGTACCGTAGACCAGCTGCAGTACCTGGTTGTTCCACCAGGTGGAGCGTCTTCCTGTTTAATCCTGTAGAGACCAGAGGAGGCGCCACTCAGACGACAGCTCATGGTGACAGCAGAGAGCATTGTGGGAGTTTAGCAGAAACTGGACCATGACAGAGACTCTGAGGAGGTTCAGGACCTCCAAGCAGAGCTCAGGAGTTCAACACTACCTGCAGCCTGATGTGAAGAAGGTCATGATGCAGAACGCTGACACCCGCTGGTCTTCATTACAGCTGATCCTGAGTCAGCGAGTGGAGCCAAGCGCTCCATTAACGATCACGTCTCGGTGGTGTTCTGATGTCTTCTGAAATAGCTTGAATTTTTAAAAAACAGAAGTTGGTCATTTTTAGAATGTTTTTGGGTGGGATGCGTTCAGGGAACATCTGTAAACTGCAGCTTCTACTGATGACTGTGAGGTGTTTGTTTAAAGACGAGGACAATCTGAGGATAGTTGTGATGAATAAACGTGATAAGTTCGGTTCTGCCTGATTCTGCTCACATGGAGGTGATGTTCAGACAGAAACGCCTCCACAGACCCACAGACCAGCAGCAGCTGTGAGTCACTGAAGCAGGACTTTGGTTTAAACCTGTGTTGGTTCGAAAGACCAGCTTCAGGGTTCTGTGCTGTGATTGGACGGATCGTCATCATGTGACTGCAGCTGAATCTGCAAAATGCAAAACTATTTCTAATTAGAATAACTTGATGAAAGTTGTTCCCACTTTCTCTGAGCTGGTGGTTTTTATTCCCTGTTGTCTGGTGATGCCAGTTCGGTCCAGTTCCAGGTTCTGGGTTCTTTCTGGAGAGTTCTGGAGGAGAACCTGACTGCTGTAGTTTCTGTCCTCTGTGTGCTGTTTTACGTTTCTTCTAAATGATGATGAGACAAACTGAAGCAGCTCCTCTGGTTCATATTACAGGCGGTCAGGGCGAGTCGATGCTTCTTATGAAGAAAATAAAACCACGTTTTACATTTTGAAGAGTCCACAGTAACTTTAGGAGACGCTGAGGCTCGGTCCGTCACTGAGTTCACCTCAATCATTTAAACAGAACCGATTTAAACATAGAACATAAAACATGACTGTAGTGGCTGCACAACTTTATTCATCCCACATGTGTGGACAATACGACAATATTAGAAAATGATTCTGTCTGGACATGGTCCTGGTTCTGGAAAGTTTACCCAGAAGTCACTTCCTCTGGTGACTGATCAGAACCAGAACCACATCCAGGGTACCACTGATTGTTTCTGTGACTCTATGTCATAGACATTAAACTGGTACCACTATGATCCATCCCATAATACTGATGCTACCAGCTGCTGGCAGGACATGAACAGAACCAGGTCCAGTGTTCAGACTGAGACACCTGGATGGATGTAGAACTGATCTGGTGTCAGGTTCTAGCAGAACCCAGATGTGTTCTTCCTCCTAAATGTCATGTGTCTATCTGCTGTTCTGATGAAGTTCTGAGGCTCAGAAATGATGGAAAAAGTCCATTAAAGTGATCAATCTGGACCCTCCTCTGTGGACTTCAAGGACCTGGACCTCTGGAACATTCACAGTCTGAAGGTAGAACTCTGGTCAGTAGATAAAGGTTCTGCAGATACAGAACCAGATGTTCTGAGGAGGTTTGATTTATGTCCGGTTGTGTGCTGTTCAGGTGTGCAGCTGGTCAGTGTTCAGGTTCAGTTGATTTGTTTCAGATGAAAAGTGGAGCTGCTTGGTGCCAGATGAGTCATCTCAGAGCCCAACAGAACAAACGGACGGGTTCCCTCAGAGACTCGCTCTGCTGCAGCATAATCAGGTAGCACTCCAGCAGAGAAGCCTCCTGACAGAAACAACAACTGAGCAGCACAGAGATAAAGAGCCTCCCTCGGGTTCTGCTCAGCGCTCAGCCTCAGGTCCGACATGCTCGGGGCTTTTCTCAATGAAATGGAAGCTTTGGCTCGGAGCCTGAACATTACGCTGCTCAGTTTCCTTCGTCCTCCGCTGGCTGCTATTCATCAGACTGCAACATGTTGGAGTCCAGTTACCATCACTTAGCAGCTCCCCGGAGGCGGCAGGCTGCAGCTGATGCTGGAAGGAACCGTAAAGCAGAGATGCTGCACGTAGAGCAAATACTGGAAACTACCGAGACGTGGAGCCGCTAACCGAAGGCAGCCGCAGCGAACCAATCAGGTCCAGTCACGCTGACGACGTCATTTATCAGGACGGTGGTTTTTTTAATGATGTAAGCAGTAAAGTATGACCTCAACAAACAGCCACATTTTCACAGATAATGGTATTTATTTTATTTTTTACACTTTTTACTACAGGTGTAGCAACACATGTATTCGTACCAAACCGCTCGGTGCCGGCCCTTTCGGTTTGGTACCGACCTGTACCGCCGCACAAACATTTGGAGACTATTAAGAAGGACCAGCGTACAGAACTGCTTCAATTGCCAAACTCTAAATCCCATGGTGCCCACAGATCCACAGTACCGCGGAGCTAACAGCTAGCAGGAGTTTCCAGTGGACCACAGGATGTGACGGACCGTTTATCCTCCGTCTGTATGGCTAGCGAATGGGATGGCTAACGCTAGCAACAACAAGCCAGAGCTGGAAGACGCTCCGGTGTCATTAAAACCACCCGTCTGGGATCACTTTGGTTTCCTGGTGAAGTCCGAAAAACGAGAAAAACAAGTCGACCAGACGAAAGCCGTTTGTCCTCAGCTGTGCATCCGGCAACACGTCAGACTTCCACACTCATTTGAAACGGCAGCATCCAAGCGTAGCTGCCCGCTGACTGGAGCTCTGCCTCCATCCAGTCCTCACCGCTGTCTTCTCAGCACTACAGAGGAAGCTACAGCCAGGCAGCACCAGGACTGGGCTGAGCGGAGCTACTGACGGATCAGTTCAGAACCACGTTGTGACGTTGACTCAGCATGTCTCCTGGTCCACTTTAATGATGACTCAGCAGGTCTCCTGGTTCACATTAACGATGACTCAGCATGTCTCCTGGT
>NW_007578840.1:26470-43064 GCF_000690725.1 Stegastes partitus
TGACTCAGCAGGTCTCCTGGTCCACTTTAACTCTCTCTGCCATGAGTCAGGACGACTGACGCGTGCTGCGTTGGTCGGTCATGCTTTTCATTTACGTTGCTAAAGTTGTGCTAACCTAGCTTAAGCTACTCCCTGTCTGTTTATGTTAGCAATAACCTCGTTGTAGCTATGCTAACCTAGCATAGCATTAGCTAGCAGCTTAAAGCCAGTAAGTAACTGCAGAAATACGTGTAGAAAATATTTGAGGACAGAACAACCGTTCATCAGTCCGTCAGCTTGTTATTAATGATGTCAGTGTTAAATCAAATGCTAAAGCTATGTTCTGATTCTCCATGAAGCTAACAGTGTAGATAATGAATCAGGACTTGCTGGAAATCACAGTACGGTGGAGATGAGCTGCTGGGTGGAGGTCTACACCGTCACAGCGCTCTTCTAGTCAGCCGTGGTTCACAAACTCAGCCCATTTATGAGCAACACACACATTTGGCTGCATATTACTTCTTTCATTTATTTGACAAATATTTCTGTGTTTTTTCTGTTGATGGCGGAGCTTGGTTGTTTGTCTTCCTGTTTGAAACGTGATTCAGTCGTGTTTACAGCAGACCAACAAGCTGGAACTGTTCATGCTGCTCTTTCATTTATTTTATTTTGTTTATTTGATACTGAGAACTGTTCAGCAGTGTTCCTGTTACAGTGTGTATATTGTACATTTAATTAGATTTACTAACAGCGTTTTGGTTTAATACAATAAACAAATGTTTTGTATTCATTATGAGCAGGTTTATTTTTATTTTTTAAATTTCCCCTTAACTGAGAACCGAATTGAACCGTGACTTCTGTACCGAGGTACGTACTGAACCGTGGTTTTTGTATACCGTTACACCCCTAGATTTTACAATAAAAAGACATTGTTTTAAACATAATTAAATGCACAGAGGGTCGCTGCTGTTTGAAGGAGAAAGGAGATTTTCTGTTTCGTTAAAATACACACAATATCCAGTAAAATTAAAAAAAATACTGATTTACATGTTGACTGTAAAAAACCGTAAACAATGTCCACATCAAAAATAATAATAATTTGTTATTTTACAATATTTGACTGAAGCAGACTCTGCTCTGTATTTAAAGCAGCATTATTTTACTGGTATTTGCTGTAATTTTCAACATTTTCAAACATATTTTTCCTGACACTCTTGCTGCCAGATTGTTTTCATGACAGAGCATTTAAAATGTGTTTCGTCTGCTCGGTGTCTGTAAAGCTTCTATCGCAGCTCTTTGTCTCCGCAGCAGATGTTCTGTTATTGATGACGATCTGCTGCAGCAGCCAATCAGCTGCTCCGACAGAAGGCCCCTGGGGGGGGTCTGCACAGACTCAGATCAATCCATCCCCCATCAGCCTCCGTCTGGTTGGATGCTGGACTCGCTGCATTTGAAGCCGAGTCTGAGGCGCTGCAGGACAGAACAGAGATTCTGGGTTTTAATTTCAGAGTCAGCAGCTGCACATCAGCTGTGTGACCTTAAAGCACCCGAGAGGCTGAATCTCTCAGGATTAGCTGCCGTGGAGCTTCCTGCTGCAGCCTCATAGTCTGATCTGTCACAACAAGTAGAGCTCAGCAGGTCTGTCAGACAGAACAGCAGCTGCTTCGTGTCAGAGGATCCCTCGAGTTTAACAGCGACTCTGTGAAGCTGCTGCAGCTCACGAGTGTTTCAGTTACAGGCGTTAATCTGTGCTGAGGCTGTGAGAACATCTGCAGAGCTGCTGATATCATGCATGTTTGTGTCAGTGTCCACGGTCTGTGATCATGGTGGAGACAGATTTTGAGGGATATTGTTTAAGACTTTTTACATTAAAGTTCTTAACATCAGTCCAGTTGATCTGCTGGATAAGTAAATATCTCTGCAGTGCATTAAGATAGAACCAGGTCTGGCTCTAGTCTGTTCCTTAATGTGGAACCTTGGAGTGAAGCTCTGGTAGAACCCTGTCTAGATGTAGAGTTAGAGGGTAGATGTAGGGTTTGAGGGTAGATGTAGAGTTAGAGGGTAGATGTAGAGCTAGAGGGTAGATGTAGAGTCAGAGGGTAGATGTAGAGTTAGAGGGTAGATGTAGATGTAGAGTCAGAGGGTAGATGTAGAGTCAGAGGGTAGATGTAGAGTTAGAGGATAGATGTTCTGAGGCTCCACCAGATGGAGTAAACCTGTATTCTCTCCATGACGTCAGTAAATGTAGCACAGCTCAGATGTAGTACCTGGTTGTTCCAGCAGGTGGAGCCTCTAACTGTCTAATACTGTAGATCAGCTTTAGAACCTGGCTGCTGTTGTGGTTTGAGTTTGAATCTGGACAGTTTCCTGTTTGCTGTCTGATTGGGTAATTTCCTGAGAGTCCGATCACGTGACCAGAAGACATCAAAGCCATCACTGTGACTTTCAGCAGTTGATCCAACATGAAGATGAATTCCACCTCGTTGTCTCTGCAGCTGTTCAGTCAATGTTCCAAGTTCACTTCATCAGTTTCAGTCGTTCTTTAACAACAACAGTCTAAATTCAGTGGTTTCAGCTTCTTCAGTGTGAATATTTTCTGGTTTCTTTCCCCCTTGACAGTAAACTGAGCATCTTTGGACTCAACAAAATATTGAAGGAAACTCTGATCCACACTTTCTGACATTAGACCAAACAGTTGATTGATACAGAAAATAATCCACAGAGGAATCCAGTCTGACATCGTGAGCAGAGTGTTGTGACTCCCACACCATCAGACGCTTGTTCATCTCGTGTGTTGCAGGTTTAACACGACACAGTGGCCGTCCCATGACATCATGTTTTCATATTCACCAGTGGAAGTCATCAGTCGTCGCAGCTTTTCAATAAACCTCCTTCAAACCAGACTCCATTCAGAGAAGATCCAGTTTAACTCCAGCAGAACGTTTCTGAAGGAATCCTGGTTTTTAGCTCTGATTTGGTCGCTGCCAGCAGATCTTACATCAGATGGATTTCTGATCTCAGCCTCTTCGCTGTGAATGTTTCCTGGTCAGTGACAGTAAACTGAAGATCTCAGGACCAAACACGGATCCATATTTCTGACACCAAACGTGATGATTCATGCAGACAGCTTCAGTTTGCTGCTTCCTTTGACTGTCCAGGTTCACGTGGACGCTCATGTGATGTGTTCAGGGCTGCTTGTAAATGAAGCGTCAGTGTGTAGCTGTGAGTCTGTGCTGATGGATGAGGCGACATATTCTGCATGTCAATAATGAGCTGCTCGCTCAGTTCTCCCAGAGAACGGTTCCATCCTTCAAATGAGTGTTCTGTGTGACGAATGTTCCTCTGCAGTCGCTCTAAAATAGGACAGAGTGCTGCTGGGCGCCGCGCCGCCTCGTCTCTAAACAGGAGGATTAATGTATCAGTGGAGGACTTGATCGTAGTTAAACACACATGTGCTGCTGCGACTCGTCAGTATTTGCATGTCTGAGGGAACATCTATCATCATCATCATCAAGGCTGCAGAACCGCCGCCGCCGCCTCCGCTGAGACTCAAACCTTCACTGCAGCGAAATCAAACGCTTCCTAAACGCTGCGCCTCGGGGGAAACGCTCCGACGCTGCGCTTCCCATCATTCACCTGCAGACATCACACATCTGCAGCAAAAGAGCAGAAGTCTACCAGAGCCGGGAAAAGCTTCGTCTGCAGCTGTTTTTAACGGCTGATGACTGGAGTGGCTCGGCCCATTCAGGAGCCGGGGGGGCGAGGAATGGTACCGCCTGATAGATGGAGAGCAGAGACGGGAGTGTGAGCAGAATATAAAGAGACCCGGAGAGGTGCATGATGGGAGCAGGAGGAGGCACACAGCCAGAAAATTGCACTGCGAGCTCCGTGATGAGTTCAGCTCCTGCTCTGGTTCTGGTTCTCCTTTGTCTCCTCACTCCTGTTGTCTTCAGGCCTGAAAGATGCAGAATGCAGACGAACCTGCAGAGAAACGCTGCCGTCGTGTTTCTGGGCTGCAGAACCGTCCGTCCGTCCGGCAGCGTTTAAACAGCAGAGCAGCTAATTATAGTCTTAAGAGCCACAAACAGCAGCTTCAGGAGCGCCGGCGCTGAATGGAAGCTGCTCCACATGCTGCTTTCTGCTCTGCTGCTCTTTGAAAAGCAAGTGGGTCAAGCTTTTCTTCTTAATCCAACATAATCTGGCCTTTCCTCCGGCGGGGGCAGAAACAGGATTCAGCTGTCGGGGTTTTTCTCTAAAAACAACCTTTTTAAGGCAACAGACGAACAAACTGCTGCAGTTTGTGAGTGAGAGTTCAGCTGAACAGAACCGAACGTCCTCAAAAGACTCCCATCACTGAATCTGCTGCTGGACTCAAACCCGTTTCTATGTTCACGCAAACATGACCAGAATCTTCAAGGTCTGCATTTAAACCCAAACCTGAAAACAGCCAGAGTTCTGTTCCATAAACTGGGATGTTTGGCTGAAATTCACCAAAGACTGACTGAAAACAAACTCAACTGTCAGAATAAAGGTGCACATAAGACATAATGTGGCTCTTTCAAACTAAAAGCCTCTCCACAGCGCCTCAGCTGATGAGCGTGCAGACGGAGCAGAAGCTTCACAGTTAAACACCTGAAATCATTTATCTTACTTTGCATGTTTTTGAGCTGAAACAAAGTTGGTTGAAAGTTATTTTCAGGAGAAGAAAAGTGATCAGCTGCTAATTATCGGTGACGCAGGTCCTATGAGACGCACTGAGCTGCTGGAGTTCATTTTATTTCAGCTGCTGAATGAAGTCGATCATTTAGTTGAACCTCTTCTGATCACTGCTGCAGCCTCAGAGCTGCTGATGGATGATAATGATCAGCTGATCACTATCAGCTGCCTGATCAATAACCCTCTGAGAGTGACGACGGCTTCCTGCTCTGCAGCTGATAGTGAATCTCCCTGAGTGATCTGAGATCAGTTTAATCTCTGGCTGTCATCCATCTGAAGGATTCTCCTCCTGCATTGTTGCATTTCTTCATCTTCTGTGCGCCGTACTCACATCGTATTGGCCGCCTGGTGTCACATGACCACAGCTGAAGACGGTTGCTGACGGCAACCAACGACCTGCTGCAGGTGAAGCTCAGAGAGCAGAGGAGCTGTCTGCAGCTGAAGCATCAAACCTGAAGAAGGTGTTTCCCACAGATCAGTCCGACTGACCTGGCCTGAACAGAACAGCTGGGAGACGCTAGCTTGGCTTAGATTAGCTTAGCTTAGCTTAGCTTAGCTTAGCTGAGCATGCAGCGTTTCTGTTCTGATCTATGAAATTCCTCCAAAGCTGATGCAACACGATGCTGTCAGAACCTCATCAGTCAGAGGTTCATGTGAACAGTGAAGCTGTGGTCCAGTTAGCGTCGGGCTGAGTGTTACAGTGTGTTACAGTGTGTTACAGTGTGTTTGTGTGTTTGTGTGTTACAGTGTGTTACAGTGTGTTACAGTGTGTTACAGTGTGTTACAGTGTGTTTGTGTGTTACAGTGTGTTTGTGTGTTTGTGTGACAGTGGCTGGATGGTGTGTTGATGAAGTGAGCTGGTATTTGGTCTGTCAGGTCTTTAACAAACTGTTCAAGTGTTCAGGTTTTGTGCTGAAGCTGTGAGAATGTGAGACAGCAGCGCTGTGATTTACTGAATGTCTGTAAACATTACAGCTGAAGGCTGACGTGTTGCGTTTCTGTGTCAGAGGAAGCAGATATCAGAGTCCAGACCCGGTTCCATCCATGAACATGAGAGTTTTCAGAGAGCAGAGGTGATGCAGCCGCTTCAGTCGTTACGCTTGTGTCTCCTTTTACTCGTTTGCAACTCATTTTGACCGACAAGGTTCCAGGTTTTGGATATTCTGACTAAATGTAGACGTGGCTCATTGGTAGGAAACAGAAAGTGGAGTTCACAGGTTCTAGCTGTTGGTTTGATGTTTGCTCCATTTGTCATCTTCACTTCACCAAGCATGAAAAATAACAAAACTTTGCTCCACTTCGTTTTCAATATTACGAGAGTCTTGTTTTTGGTTTCCATGAACAAAGCTGCATCTTCTTTGTTCCATTTGATTTTCAGTGTTCATGAACATTTGGAGAAAAAGAAATGTGTTGTTGTTGTTTTCAGCAAACTGACAGGATCTTGTTGTTTCATCACGACGTGCTTCAGGTTTGTGGTTTCCAACAGGTTTAGATTTGGCACCATATGAAATGTAAAATGTGGATGTTAAAGTACAAACTGCTTCAACACAAGTTAGCATGCTAACATGTTAGCATGCAGCTATTAGCATTTAGCTCAAGCCTCCACTATCAGAGATGAACTGAAATCTGAGGCTCCGCCCACTGACCAGCCAATCAGCCGCCTCATAGCAGCTGAACCAGGAAACATCCATCAGCGGTGTTGCTGCCTGACTGAAGCTCTGCCACGTGAAGAAAATCTGCATTTGTAGATCTTCTTTTGGGACAAAGTGACCAAAGCTTTGATCCTCAGGTGCTGCAGAAGTTCCAACATGGCTGCCGACGCCTTCTGGTGGAATTCAGCCTCTCATCCGTTTTCCAGCATCATGAATCTTTGTGTCTGTTCTGCAGAGCAGTGAGTCGCGTCCGACTGCGGCACACGAAGGCCCGGTCCGGTCTCTGCAGCAGGTCGACTCGCTGCAGCTGACATTTACCAGACGGACGGAAATGTCAGCGGATCCACACTTTAGCTCCAGATAGAAGCTGCTGCTCAGAACACAGGTTCTGGTCCTGCCAACCTCTGTTCACACAGACACACAGTTAATTAGGATCCAGGAACCACCTCTTGAATTCTGTTATTTCTGGGCTTTTGGGGATCTTCAGGTTCGCCAACGGGCCGACTGAGCGTCGTCAGGAACACGAACGTGAAGCAGAAAAACACAACGAATCCAGTTTGCGTTCCCTCTGCTTCGATGCCACGTCTGTTCCACAATCATCACACCGTGAACAGGGATTCTGCAGAAATATCCACTTTGAATTCATTTCTTGGGGGGAGTAAAAATGAAATCATGCTGCAGGATGATTGTTTTGTCTTTCAGGAAACAAACTTAGAGGCCTTTAACGAGCACCAGTAATTAGTCTGGACCACATTGTGTGTATTACATTCAAGTTTCAGTGAAAACAATGAGAAGAAACAATCAGAGCTTCTCTTCAGCCTCATGACGATGAATCTGGAACCCAGAGCTCCTCGTCTTCTTTAGCTGCTCGGCCTCTCGCTTTGTTTTGGGGAGACTGACTGTCTCGTCTATTCCTGTCATCCTCGGCTGACTGCCTGCACATCCACAGCTCCAGAGCCGGCCTGCAGCTCCAGAGCCGGCCTGCAGCTCCAGAGCCGGCCTGCAGCTCGCAGCCCACATGCAGCGCTGCTGCTGCTGCTGCTGCTGCTGAGGAGGAGAATAAAAGCAGCAGCTCTGCTGTCGCTGCTCGCTTCTGTTGGGATTGTCTTTGCTTGATGAAGTGATATTTTCTGTTTCTGTCCAAAGCTCAGTTTTCCTCGTGGCTGTTTAAATGTCTTCTCCTTCATTGGAGGCTGAATTACTTTTCCAAACAGATTTGAAGCCAGAGAAGATAAGGATCTTAATTAGCTGCAGCTCGGCCCTGAACATATCACACTTTCACACCAGGAGCCTTGTTCTGCTCTTTAAAGTGCAGCAGCTTTGATTGTGTGAGATTCAATTAGCTGCTGTCATCAGAGCAGCTGCAGCGCTGCGCCCATATACAAGCATGTAGAGATCTAATCACAGCTCACACGACGGCTGGATCACAAGTTGTTGCTTTAATGTTCAGTGATATTTGAATTTTAAACTGAATTGTCCACCGTTGGTCAGCCAGTCATGGAAAAGGTTTTTGTAAACAATCTGGTCAACAAGTGTTTATTTTGGAGGGACTTTTTAATAAGAATGATGAAATATGAAGAAAGATGTTTGTTTGAAATGTCACCATGTTGTGAAACCACTTTGTGACTGTTGGAAATCTGACAATTCCTTCTGCTCTGACAGTTTCTGAGCTTCCCCTCAGGTCCCAGTGGTTCTGATTCTGAAGTCTTTCTGTGTAGTTTTGGTGAATTCTAAAGAAAACCTGCTCGTAATGTAATGAAGTTATTTCTCAGCAGACTAATGCTGTGATTTATGTGAAGCTCCCAGTTGTTCAGTCTTCCAGCGATGAGTCCGGTTCCGTCCAGGCCACATCGAGCTCAGAACTCCTTCGAGTGTTGCTTCACACGGACCTCGTGGCTGAACACGCTGACATGTTCTTTCTCTCTGCAGGTACATTCGGACCATGTATCTCGGCATTCAGAGCCACCGGCAGAAGGAGAACCAGCGGCGGTTCTACTGGGCCATGATGTATGAGTACGCCGACGTGAATATGCTGCGACTGCTGGAGACCTTCCTGGAAAGCGCCCCTCAGCTGGTGCTGCAGCTCTGCATCATGATCCAGAGCAACAAGGCTGAGTGGCTGCAGTGTAAGAGCTTCATCTCCGTTCATCATGTTTCACGCCAGGCGCCTCCTGGTCCACTTTATTTACTGCAGCAGCTGTGTCCGGTTCCAACGTCCATCGCTGTTGTTGCCGAAGCCTTGTCCACGGTGCAGCTCCCAGAGGAGGAGATTCAGTCAGAAGAGCGACGGCGTCATGTCTGTAGAAACCCTGCGTCATGTTTCATGCATTCAGACCGAGCTGCCTCCACGGTTACACGTCTTAGAGAAGCTCAGCTGAATGCACACGGTGGTTCTGGAAGATCTGGGTAATAATGTGACTTTCAGAAAAGTGATAGATGGCTAAAGGAAAATGTGCTGTTTGCTGTAAATAAGCAGCTTTCAACCACCGTTGTGTGGCTTTGGGCTTAAAGATCAAACTTCTCTCCAAGTGTCAGACCTCCATCAGTATCTGGCTCCACTCATGTTCCAGGAAACATGCTGCTGCACAGTCATTATCACTGTCTTCATGTGTCTGTTGGGGTCAAAGCTAAGTTCTGCAAAATATTGTAGCTGAATGAAGAGAGTTTCACACGTTGTCAGAACTCAGACACTCAGGAGAACCTTTAAAGGGTTCTAGATCCACACAAATAAAACTCAAGCAGCTGTGAGATTCTGTACGGACGCAGACAGAATAGTTTCCAACAAGCGATTGAAAGGATCCAGCAGAGGACACATTTTTAATTTCTGGTCCTTGAGAATGTAAAAAGGAGCAAAATGTTTAAACGAAGGCGGCGCTGCAGCCCCACAAAGACCCGACAGGACCGGAAGCTTCCTCTTCTGTTGCTCTGGAAAATCAATCATGCTCAGTTTAGTTTGGACTTTTGACAAGAATTTACAAAAACAGACTCTGATGTCAAAGTGAAGAGAGATTTCTACAAAGTAGTTTTAGTTCGTTAAAAATCTGCCATTTTAAAATCAGTGACTGATCAGTGTTCACCTCCTCTGTAGTGACTCCAGTGTAGCTCAGCCAGGAGGTGCTAGAAGTCCCACAGTCAGTAAACGCATCATGTGAGGTCAGTGAATGTGTCTCAGTGATTGTAGCATAACGACTCGTGTATCTGGAAGGTCCAGTCGCTGGTGGATCAGTACTCCTGCACAGAACTACACCATGAAGACTGAAGAACCCTCCAAGGCGGTCCAGCTGAGAACCTGTCTGGACCTCCTGCAAACACATCAACAGTTAGTCTAAACAACTGAAAACTGGAAACTTGTCTGGTCCAACTTTAACACATCAAGGAACATGGATCCGTCTGTATTTAGACACTTACAGGAACTTTCTGGGTACAAACCGTCATCCTGGTTTGGAAATGCTGCGTTTTGTTCCATGTTTAGGGCCAATAATTATAAATATGGCCTCAGATATGTCATGTAATGTTTGGGATGTGCTGGAAGCTGTTGTGTGTGGACAGACTCTGATTCCCTGCCCTGACTGTTTGTGTCTGTATTCCCAGGTGTTTCTGCCATGTCCTCCCTCCTGTCCCTGGCCTGGGTGCTAGCATCTTACCACAAACTCCTGCGTGACTCACGTGACGACAAGAAGAGCATGAGTTACCGAGGTGCCCTGGTGCATCTGTTCTGGCGCCTTTTCACCATCTCTTCGCGGGTGCTCTCCTTTGCCCTGTTTGCCTCTGTTTTCCACATCTACTTTGGCATTTTTGTGGTGCTCCACTGGTGTGCCATGGCCTTCTGGGTCATCCATGGCGGCACCGACTTCTGCATGTCCAAATGGGAGGAGGTACTGTTCAACATGGTGGTGGGCGTGGTGTACGTCTTTTGCTGGTTCAGTGTGCGTGAGGGCCGGACGCGGTACAGAATGGTGGCCTATTACACGGTAGTCCTGCTGGAGAACGCCATCCTCAGCACCCTTTGGTATGCATACCGCGACCCAGCCACCACCGACGCCTATGCCTCTTTAGCCCTCTGTGGCGTCTTCCTGTGCTTTGCCTCAGGTGTGGCCTGCATGGTTCTCTACTACGGGGTTCTTCACCCCATGGGCCCCCGCCTGAGGGTTCTGGCCAGCTCCTGCTGTGCCGAGCTGCTGTGGGGCCTTCCGTTGCCTCCCGAGGCCGAGCCCATGGCCCCCACACCGGGGCCCCGCGGCTCCCAGGCCACGCCCACGCGGGGCCTGGTGGGGGAACACGTGGAGTCGGAGGAGGCGGCCACGGACACCTGCCTTCCGGTTTTCCAGGTGAGGTCCACGGAACCGGTGGACGCGGCCGGGAGGCCCATCCGCCCTGAGGGTCCGCTCATCAAGATAGACATGCCCAGAAAGCGCTACCCCGCCTGGGACGCACACTTTGTGGACCGGCGCCTGCGCAGGACCATAAACGTGCTGCAGTACATTAGCCCTAACGCGGTGGGCATCAGGTACAGGGACGGTCCGCTTCTGTACGAACTCCTGCAGTACGAATCGTCCCTCTGAAGGCGTCTCCACCACAGCTCAGCTCATCTTCCCGCCCTCCCTCCACATCTTCTCTTTCCATCTCCTCCTCTGTCATCAGTTCATTTACTGCAGGAGACGTCTGTTTCATCACCTGTTCAGACACTCATGGTTTATTTTTGGAGAAAAACACAGAAAATGATGAACCTCCAGTATCTTCTGCGACATGCAGACGTCTCATATAAAACCCTCCACACTGACAGACGAGGGCTCTGTATGAGTGTGTAGATAACATATGAATGTTTCATTATGAAATGTGTTTAATGCATTATACTGTATCGGTGATTCAACCTGTGAATACTTGTGAAGGGCATATTGTACGTCCTGGTGACATGGGACTGGCGCAAAGCCTGATGGGAATGATGGAGGAGCGTCTCAGAGGGGGCAGGTCTTTGCACATCCCAACATTTACTGCCATTCTTTATGTAAAGCATTCAAATATATGATCATGTTTACTGAGTCTGCAGCCCGAGAATGAAAACGGCGCCGAAATCTGCATCACAAAGCTGTAAATTAGAAAAAGGACACAAACAAAGCAGAACGGACAGATTCTGTCTTTCTCTAAAAAATCCTAAATGTTGGCCGAAAAGGAAGCACACTGACCTTCAATCAGCTTCGGACGATATTCTCACGGTGCAGACTGCCCTCCAGTGGTGGCCGGCTGTAACAGCACGCCTTACCGTCACATTCATGTCACAGCACAGAATAGAAAGAGACGAAAACATGAAAGGAATGTAGACGCGATGAGCACAACGTTTTCTAATTTGGTGAATCATGTTAAAAACATTCCAAAGACTTTTTTAAAAAGATTATAGGCGTTTGTTAAAGAGCAGGAAGCTACAAACGTGAGTTAATGAGCACTTTGAAAGTGCAAAGACAGCCTTCATGGAGTCCTCCACCATTCCCTGTGAATCCTGCAGAGTTCCCCTTTTAAACCTCCCTGTTGGCTTTTCTTTAGGTTGATTATTATCTGCTTAACGGGTGCAAAGACAACTTGTGATACGTTCCGGGAAAAATATTGTGACAAATCTGAGAAGGTATTTCTATGCTATTTTACTTCAGTATTTGTGTCTACATTTATAGTCATTGAACTATATTTTGCCAGAACACACAGTTTTTTACATGAGAAAAGTGTTAAAACTCCTCACAGGGCCGATGCTCTGGTTGGGGTTGAAACAAAGCCAAATCGTATCTTACAGTACTGTCTTTCCAGTTTATTTGCCCCTTTGAACCAGTTGAATGAGTCCGTGCCATGTTTATTAGGCCTGCTGTTCAGCAGCTACACACTGAACTCCTCCTTCGATACCGACTCAAAAAATAGAAAAACATGCCTTCTTGGTCAGAGGACTAAAGTTTCCAGAGAGGGCTACTGAACAATCCACGAGAAAAATGAATGCATTTCCAGTTTTATCTATTTACTCGATGATCCATCTGAATATATAACGTGTGTTTTCTACATTGTGGTGTTGGCATGACTTCAGTGTGAGGCATTAGTTCAGATGCACCCAACAGGAGCTGCCTGAAGCCCAGCACCGCTCAGATTCCTTTTCCTGGCCGTCTGGCGCTGCCTCGCTGTGGCCTCCCGTGCCTGTAACATCGTACTGTAAAAGGCAGACGCCGACGAAGTCCAGGCCAAAGGTGAAGGAGGGTTTTTGCCAGGGGTGGAAAAGAACACGAGGGCAGATCGTGCTAAAGGGACTGAACCGGAGTCCGCTGGACTCTGTTTGTGGTCGTGGTTCGTCCTCGGCCCTTTCTCGCGGTCCTGCCCTCTCGCCGAATGTTCGGCTCCATCCCCGGTTGCTGCTCCGCCCTCTTCCCGTCTCCACGGTGCCGGGCCTCGGTACACTCCGCCAAACACACTCTCTGGTAACTGAACAACGGGGTTGAGGCTGAACAAACGGAGATCCTGACATGAGAACATGCAATGAGGTACACTGCCACAGCTCCACCATCCAGGGTCTGCCACCCGACGTTCAGCCCTGACGATTGAGAACTGTTGGGTCAGCTAGCAAACATCCAACACGCCGTCTGTGTAGATACATGTGTATGCAAACCTGTTCATCGTTGACCATAGTAGCGGATCCTCTATGTTGTAGTGAATGAACAGCCATGTTAGTAGTTAGTCGGTGAGTGAAGTGAATAATACGAAAAAACAGCCAGTAAAGGGTTCCTCAGGACCAACAACCAGACCACTGAACCAGCTGACTCAGGGGTGTCTCAATGCAGTCCTCATCCCCACGCATGTCCTCAAGGGTCTCCATTTTTTCCTGAACACAGCATCCCCTCGGCCGGGAAGCACCACTAAATTATGGTTTGCACATTGAGTGATTCTTCATGTTACGCGGCTGGAGGCAGTTTTTTGTGGTAGTTGGCTGCCTGGCGTACAGTGCATCCTTTCCAGACACGGACACTCGTCCAATCAGGTGCAAATACACTGTGATCCATCCACGTGTGTGTGGGACACACTGCTTCACACACAACATGCTACATCTGGGCTGCATTTCATCTAGTGGTGCTTAATGTCCAGTATTTATGCTTGCCTAACTGTGTCATTAGAATAGTGGTAACTACAGTTAATTAAACAAATTGATTTTAAAAGTCTACAAAGAGTCTATATGTACAAGTCTGGATTTTTATGAAACATGCAGTCTATTTTACGTATTTCTACAGAACAGTCACCATTTTACATTCTCTAACTGAACAGTGATTAGCTAGGAGCCAGATGAAAGTGGGTTTTATATATTTTTCTTGTTTTCTTTAAATTACACGGGTCTCAAGAGCTAAGCAGCTTCTACGCTGTGCAGCGCAGAACTCGGGCTGCCACACTTTCTACCATGAACAACACAGAACCCTCCTGTCCGGTCCGCTGCGACGCCTGATAGAACCAACACACAGCAAGAGTGTCTGAACCCTGTTCTCCTCGGTCCTTGTTGTGCCTTGTTACTTCGGGTGCTTCGATCCAGCCATGGCAGCCAGGTCCGCAAACAACAACGCCAACGTCTTTCTTTCCTCGTTTCACGTGCCAGCACGCTCACAGGACCAGAACCTCCCCGTCTGCGTCGCAGAACCAGAACAACACGTGTTCTCCGTTCTGTCAGTCGACTGTTCAGTCTAACAGCTTCATCAGAGGTGGCATCTGCAGGACGACACTGTTTCAGAACCGGGTCAGACCTGGTTCTGTCAGAGATGCAGGAGAACACAAAAGGCAATACTGAACATGTTCTGTAGTGGAACACAGAGTTCCTCATCTGTATTAGAGTGAGCTGATCTACACTCAGAACCATAAAGGTTTGAACTAAAACAGAAAAATGGTTCTTCCCAGTGATGCACCAGAAGAACGACTTTTAGTCACACAAAGAACCTTTCAGCAAGACGTTCTTCAAACGTCTTCAAACGGTTTTTCAAAGAACCCCCAACTGTGCCTCAAAGAACCATCAATAAATGGTTCCTTTAGGCACCATCACTGGCATGCCAAAGACCGTTAACGAAAACAGGTTCTTTAAGGAACCATTTTTCAGGTAGTTCTTTGTGGATCCACCTGCTTCTGCTTTGACAGCAGGATCTGATAATCATTTAAATAGTTTGTAAGGAAAAAGTCAAACATGAGAATTTTCAGCATTTCTGGGTTCCTTCAGTTAGAACACATGTAATCCTTGGGTTCTGTTCAACATGTTCTCAGACACCAGTCTGGGATCTGTGGTGAACGTTTCTCTGTTTTCTGGTGTTTAAGTGACTCATCCAGAATAAAACAATGAAACCAACCAAAGAACACCAATAAACATGAAGAACTTTTACAGAACCACCCTCTACATGGGAGGTTCTCCTCTTTGTGCTTTGAAGAATCAGGAAGCCTTGTTGGAGGAACCTTTATTGTTCTGAGAGAGCAGATCCAGCTGATTGAACATTCGTAGATTTGACTGTTCTAAGGAGAACACTAACAGAAACCAGCCACGACACTGAAGATCTGATTGTTTTGTTCTTCTGTCTCTGCCTTCACATCTTCTTCTTCTTCTGTCTTGCGATTCTGAATGATTTGTGGTGCCGAGATGTAACTTCCGGTGTCTTTGTGTCTCGTGGGAACATCCTCAGTCTGCAGCTGATGACAGACGTCAGCTGACTAACAGGCCCGATCACTGGTTCTCCTCCCAGCATGCCTTTAGAACCCCACATTCAGCATGCCAGTGCTCTGCACAGCCCTCTGATTTCTGCATTAATGTGTAGCAGCAGGCCTCCGTAGTGTTTGACCTGGTTTCCGTCTCTACCTTCGTGTCATGACCACGTGTTGCAGCACTGAGGCGACGTGGTCGGATGAGAAAACGGTGCGTTTTTCTTCTTTTCTTTGTGTTAACGACCTGGTGCTGAACAAATACATGTAAAGGTGCTACCACTGTGGACTGCACGGTCCACCCTTCAGAGAGCTCAGCCTTCCGGTCCACTGAGAACCTGCAGCCGCCCAACGCTCTGCAGCAGCAGCACCTCAAATCCACACAGTTTACAGCAGAACTCAACTCTCTATGGTGCCATTTTAATTTTCCAACCTGCACAGAAACAACAGCTACAGCTCGACGGTTTCTGCACACTGCTTCTGTTTTTATTCAGTCTGCACTAGGATTTCTGTTTCTCTGAGAGAATGAAACTGGCAGATGACAAAATGCATCTTTTTAGCACAGGAGCACAAAAGTACTTCTGCTACTGGAATTTGGGTAAAAATATATATAGAACGTGATTGCTGTGTTGTAAATTCCTGTCATCTATATGTCCTTAATCTGTGTGTATCTATTTTTGTTGTTCTTGTAGAATTGGCTGTAACATTTTGTTGAACAATGGAGCTGATATTCCAATCAAGCGACTATGGTTGTCATATTATTGCTGCTGATTTTTGGAATTGTTATCAAAGGTGTTGGGAAATATTGCTTTGTTTCTATTCAGTCAGTTTATAGATTGTGTTAGCTTGTTGGTGTATTTCACAGATCTATCAGGATGCTGTTCAGAAGGTGGCACAATGTTAGAAACCAGATCTGCTGCGACAACGTGGCGTCTTTATGAACGTGGACTCATACGACCTATAAGGAATGATTTCTTTGTTGTTGTTCAATATAAAATGTAAGTAAATTGTTTCATGGAATCCCCGTTCTTTAAAAAAGCAAAACTGATGTCCAGTATTGTACCTACGCCCTATTTTTGGGAACAATATGAATATTATTAATAACATATGGTGCTAAAGTTCTTTTTGTATGTTTTGGTTTTTAGATGAAAAGAGAAATATTATGCTGAAAATGTAATGTTAAGCCTTACTGTAGATTCATATATCAGACTGTTCATCCCAGAAGAGAAAAATAAATATAGTATTTGAAAGTGAAGCCTGTCAGCAGTGTGTTCATGTCACACCGTCTCACTGATAGGTCACCTGCACAGGTGTCGGAGGGGATGCATGATGTTACAACAGACGTGTTGGTCAGAAGTTAGACGCTTTAAAGTGAATTATTTAAAGTTAGAGCGAAGCCACAGGCATGAGATGGAGGTATCCGAGTACAAAAACTAGTAAAACTAATAAAACTAGCAATAAAAATACTGAAAGGGCAGATTAGTAAAAATGTAAAAGAAAAAAATAAAGGAATTAAGATTAAAGACAACTGAAACGACAGCTGGAGGGAAAATGAAATGAAG
>NW_007578840.1:44313-45387 GCF_000690725.1 Stegastes partitus
GTGTCCGTGTCCGCGCTCAGCTGCTGTGCTTCGGGCGGAGCAAAGCATGCTGGATCTCAGCTCAACGCCCAAAATGGCGGCACGATTGAAAAGTTTTGACTGTTTTGTTGGAGTTTGTTTTCTTTACGGAATCTCCCCGTTCTTATTCTAACGGCACTAAACGGCGATTTTTACATGTTAGAGGAACTCCGGCAGTTTTCCTAACGGTTGGAGGATCAAACAGGAACCAGGATGGCGTTTTGCTATCAGCTCAAAATCGGGCATCGCTTTACCAATGCTAGGCTAGGCTAGGCTAGGCTAGGCTAGCTGGCTAGCTGCTGTCTTCGGCAGCTCCACGTCGTCTCTCCTGGAAGCTGAGCGGAATATGAAGCGGATCTGGACATAGAAATGGAGGATGATGTGAAAAAAGTGAAAAAGGTAAGTCGGGCTGTGGGCAGACTTTTACAGAGAGTTGCTAACTTACTAGCTAGGCTAACTCAGCTGTTAGCTGCTAAGTGAAGTAGCCTGATAGCAGGTAAAGTTTAGCGTTCGTTAGCTGGACAGCTAACAGCGACCAACACTCACAATACGACTCTAATAAACTGCGTTTTCTTTCTGTTTTGTTTTTTAAAATCACCAAATGGAGAAAGTATTTAACGTTTACAACATATTTTAACTACAGTTGAGTCGCAACAGATTGATTCCTGAGAAGCGACTGAAGGAGTTGAAGTTTGGAAAGTTAGCGTCTCCATTCAGAGCTGCATTCAGCTTTAGAGCGTTTCTATTCTTTAATGTTCTATTAGGTCCATTTGAGCTCTTCTGACCTCATTAGAGTGCATTTCGATGTGTTGACTGTCACCGTGGACTTCGGTTGTGTGTTAATACGTAGAGCTGAAGGATTTGCAGATGTTGACAGATGATAAGAGTTTAGAAGTGTTCAGATGTTTTGTGGCATTTCTTTGCGTGTCTTTTGCACTGAAACCAATAAAGAAGATCTGCAGTCTGTAGCAAACAAACATGGTTCCTGACCGATGGAGTAAATTATTTATAGTGAGGCACATCTGGACCACCACAGAGCTTTATGCTATTATTATT
>NW_007578840.1:46901-53851 GCF_000690725.1 Stegastes partitus
TTAGGGTTTGTGTTTAGGGTTGTGACCATGTGACAGTTTGTCCTGTGCAGCCTTCACCTCCTTCAGCTTCACCTGTAGGTCTCTAAGCAGCTGGTGTTCACTCATACAGGTGATCAGGTGTGTGTAGTTCAGGTCATGGAGCAGCTTTATGTGACACAGGTGAGCTTCTGTCAGGTTACATCAGTGTTTTACCTTTCAGCTGCAGTATCCTGTTCGTGTGTTGCTGGACCCGGGCTTATTGTAGGATTATGCTGCTGCTGAATCTGGTTGTGTTTACGGTCCAAACTTGTCGGCTCCTTTGATCTGCTCTGACTTTTCTTTCAGTGTGAGAAAGTTTTTTGTTTTTCTAAGATGATTTTTTCTGGCGTTTTTGCCTTTATTAGTCAGGACAGTGAGAGAAAGGAGGGAGAAGAACAGGGAGAGACCTGCAGCAAGCTGTCATGAGTGGGAGTCGAACTCACGGCCGCTGCGTCGGGGAGCTCCAGCCCTGTTCATGGGTCGCCCGCTCAGCCAGTGTCAGAAAGTTTTGAAGTCCAGCTTGTTTTGAGCCGTCGCGACACAACGACGCTGCGCTGTGCTCACTGTGATCAGACTTTAGGGTTAGCGTTTAGCGTCTGGTGGCTCAGCTGCTTCTCTCGTCTCACGTTTCAGCAGCAGCCATGAAATGTTAATGAGCTCGTCTTCAGTTGGCTCGTTAATCATTTACTGCAGGTCGAGCTGCTGTGAAACCTCAAGTCAGGTAAATGAAGAGTCAGGTACACCTGAACAGGTGCTCAGCTCTGCCTGCACCAGGTTTAATGTGAGGAATCAGCTTCGTTATGAACAGTTCATGTATTTATATTGAGAACGAAGGTTGCAGCTAATTGTTATCGTTGAATTAATGCAACTGAACAGTTTGGGAACATTTCTGATGTGAATTTTCAAACAAGGATTTTAATGTGCAATAATTCTTTAACAAAGTGCAGAGCGTTGAGTAGAAGCTACTCAGAGTTAGCGTACCTACACTGAGCACTAAATAGGGCGACACATGACAGACTGATCTGCACATTATTCTGTCGTTCATTTCCAGGATGAGTCGATCACGAGCTGGGTTTGTGATGAACACCAAGAAGCTGTTGTTGGAAATAGAAACAGCCACTGTTCATCACTTTATCAGTTAATAGTTGATTGATCAGCTGAGAAAATGTGCATCACTAGTTGTGAGATGTCAGATCATCACGGGATGCTGCACATTCTTTTAAATGTACTTTGTATTTTCTGTGCAGGTTTGTTCTCGGCCACTCCAGTATTCTGTCCTCGTTCAGGTGTTCTAAGTCCTGTCTGACTGTAGTTCGGGCTGCTGACAGTTCTCAGCACCACAGTCGTCTGTGTCGTCGTGTGTTGGGCGGTTTTGAAAGCAGCCGACTGTTTTCTGCAGAGTCGTGTCTAAAAGCACCGCAGCTCGTGTCTTCACAGGAAGTTGTGGCGAGCAAAGTAGAGTGTAAAGTCAGTCACTTCCTGTGTGTGGGGTCCCACCCTGAGCGCTGCGCCAGTCTGAGCTGTGACAGGCTGCAGGTAGCAGGTGGACGGAGGCTCAGCGCTCATGGAGACCGAGGTAAGCTCTTTACAAGCTAGAAGAGTGCATCAGCTGCTCGTAGGCAAACAGAGGCTCAAAGTAGGACTGCATGACTATAGACAACATGTCAGGGTTATTTATCCTCATTAGTCATTGGGTTTTAGATCTCCAATGCTTTTATTGCACTTTACCATTTAAACAAACCGAGGGCTGCTTTCACTCATGGTCGACTAAACTCACATCAGAGTATTCTTAATTAAGCTTCCAAATGTTAGTACCGTTAGTTCACTCTGATGACTTTAAACCAGCTTAATGTCGCAGCACTCAGCTGTTCCTCCTCTGACTCGGCTACAGAACGTGTCAATACTGTGAGAGCACAGAAAACACTGAGGTCACATGTTCTAGAGCTGGTTGTGGTTCTGAGCGGACGCTGGGTTCAGTGAGCTGACAGGAGGGACGTCCGTCTTCTCAGCATTGAGCTGCACTTTGTGTTTTTTCAGCTGCTTGTAAGTTAGTTGTGTTTGTTTGCAGCACAAAGTCTGACTTGTTCTGTCTCGACATCACGACTGACTGTTTGTAGGGACGAGTTCTTCATCTAGTTTGTCCATTAGCTGCAACATGCAGCACATTTCTGCACAGTGGAGCCTTTTAATATCAGTTGATGCTCTTTGATTGTAAGAAGCTAATATGATGATCAGCCATTGTGCAGCTCTGTTATGCATAATTACATCCTGAGACAGGACAACGAGCAGTTCTGTGTGTGCAGCGGCAGCGTGCTCAGACTTTCCTGCTCCTGGTTCAGATGTTCGTGTGGTTCTGGTTGCTGTACGTCCATTATTGCTCAATGCAGAGTTGCACATGCTGGAGTTGATGCTTGAGCAACAGGTATTGAGCAACTCGCAGGTTTTCCTCTGCAGCTTCCAGTACGGAGTAGTGAGAGCCCAAGTTACAACAATGCATCGATAAACCAATAAAAAGAAGAATAAATACAACAGTCATTTATTTTCTGTGTTTGTTTTTTATCCTTTTGTTTTTTAAATGTTATTTTTTTCTATTACTTTTTTTTTCTTTTTTTCTTTTTTAAAGCGACATTTAATTTAAAGCAACATTTAAAAGCAAAGGAAAGATGTGCAGAAAAAGGTGCGCAGGAGGAATAATACGGAGCCGTCAGAGCCTTCAGAGAGTCTGGCCGACATCAGGCTGCTCTCGGCGGCGACTGGGAGCGCTGGCCGCCGTCACAGCGGTCAAACTGGGACGCTCACATCTCCGACATCGTCGGAGCTAAATGTTAAGCGGGCTTTATCTCGATCCATTGACGGCATATTTGATGTTTGTACCACTGCTTTGTGACCTAAAATAATCTTTAAACTACATGATGTGTCACAATAACAGCAGCAGGAACAAAACAACTTGTGTTACTGCTGAAAGTTTTCTCGCTGGTGGTGTGAAATGCATTCTGAGGTGTTTGCTGTCCCAAGTCCACACTGAGGCCGTTTGTCAGTCCTGAAGGAGGCGAGTCCGTACCGGCGTCCTCTTGCTTCTGCGCCTGCACACCTTTTTCTTTTTCCTTTTAAATGTCGCTTTAAAAGCAGAAAGAAGAAGTCGCTTTAAAAGTAAAAAAAAAAAAAAAGATAAAACAAAAATACTAAAAAAAAAACTTTAAAAAATAATTTAAAAAATTAAAAATGACAAAAAATAAATTTTAAAAATAATATTAAATTATTGTATTTATTCTTTTTATTTCCACTTTTATTTTGTAAAATTCTTTTATTGATTTGTTTTTGTAATTTGGCACTCTCACTGCTCCACATCCCAGCACTGTGAAGGGAAGCAGAACAGACATGGATCTGGTCCAGTGCCACAGAACCAAAGCTGCTTCATGGTTTAGAGTCCAGCTCAGTCAAAGCGTCGGTGTGTCTGTGTGTGTCCTGCAGCCTGGCATCGTGTCTCCATTCAAGCGAGTGTTCCTGAAAGGAGAGAAGGGTCGCGATAAGAAGGCCCAGGAGAAGGCCACCGAGCGCAGAGCGCTGCACACCTTCTCCCTGTCGCAGCCCGACCACCGCATCGACCCCGACATCCTGCTGAACGACTACATCGAGAAGGAGGTCAAAGTGAGTGGTGGGTTCAGTTTAGACGAACCGCAGATGAGCTGCAGCAGGTCCTACAACTCATCCACTCTCAGTGTTACAAAGATCCCCACCAGGTTCTGTTTGCTGTGGTTCTGGTGCCACTCTTGATACAGCGTTTCGTGTTGTGTGCAGTATTTGGGGCAGCTGACTTCAGTTCCGGGATACTTGAACCCATCGAGCAGGACGGAGGTGCTGCAGCTCATCGACAATGCGAGGGTGAGAATGTGAACGCTGACGGTTGTTTCTGCAGCACTGACACCAACGTACAGAGCAGACTAGCTGCTGTGAAGCCTGGAGGTGTTGCTGGTGAGTAAGAAGCTGTGTTACTCTGTTGGTCAGAAGTCCCATCAGTTGGCGGGCCAGCTGACGGCGGAGCAGGATGCCGTGGTGAGTTTATCGGCCTACAACATCAAGCTGGTGTGGCGCGATGGAGAAGACATCATCCTGAGAGTCCCCATCCACGACATCGCTGCTGTGTCCTACATCAGGGACGACTCCCTGCACCTGGTGGTCATAAAGACAGGTACAGACACGGAGGGACGCTGTCGACGCTTGAAGGGGTTGTTGATGTGTCGCTCATCTGCACATACACCGTCCGTATGCTAGCAGCGCTCCAGGTGCTCTATTTATGTATTTATGTATTTATGTGTGTGTATGAATGAAGCACCTGTTGAGTACAGTGAGTGTTTGAACCTGCATCTGTCTCCCCCTGCTGGCTGTCAGAGGAATTACACAAACAGGGCCTCACTGTCCTGCTGCTGACATCCTTCCTCTGAACTTTGGGTTTTAACTGAAGCATCAGAAACTTTTCCTGAGTTTTCCTCCACATGCTGCTGCAGGAGGACGAGCAGCCGGCAGGTTTCCGTGGACTACAGACGTGTTTAACTGCTGACAGACTGAATCAGCTCAGTGTGAACGTGTTTCAGAAACGACCTGGTTCTGTCCTTGTTTGCAGCCCAGGAGTCGGGCGGTTCTCCGTGTCCCAGCTCGTGTCCTGACCTGAACAAATCCCAGACGCTGAGCTCGCTGTCGGAGAGCGGAGCGGTTCTGGTGGAGGTCTGCTGTCTGCTGGTGCTGGCTGTCGATAACAAGGTAAAGTTCTGCTCAGCGACTGGAGCTGAACTATCGAATCATATCTTTCTGATAAAGAAAATAAGGAGTACTCTTCTGGTCTGTGGTGGATTTAGTGAAATGATGCAGGTCTCAGAGATCATGGCTTTGGTTTGAGCACAGAATGAATGACTTGTTAACAGGGAGACCCTGGATGCACCTTCAACATGAGCTCTATGAACATGAACCAGTGAGTATCAGAGTGATGCTGATTGATGCTGCTGTTGTGCTTCAAAGAGAAAAATCCCCAATCACGTGTCATATTCGTTACTGATGTTAGTTTTCTGTAAGTCAGCATGTTTAGAATAACAGGAAAGGATTGGACCTGGTTGAACCGCTCCGACAGCGCCGTGAGGTCACAGCCTTCATCTCTAGCACTGATACAGGTGATGGGCCGAGCTGTTACCTGGACAGGTGTGTGTGTGTTGCAGGCCGCAGCGGAGGAGCTGTGTCTCCTGCTCAGCCAGGTGTTTCAGATCGTCTACACCGAATCTACCATCGACTTCCTGGACAGAGCGATCTTTGACGGAGCCACGACGCCCACCAGACACCTGTCTCTGTACAGCGGTGAGACACCAGCTCCACATCTCATGTCACATCTGGTTTATCATGTTTACTGAAAGAGACTCGAGTCCTTATTGTAGTTCTGTGTTTTGTCAGGATGTTTCTGATCAGCTTTATTGATCAGAAGCTGATCGTTAGTTTCTGTCGAGGCTCAGTGTGTGGCTCATAACATATCTGCAGCTTGGACGTTCTTTCATTTCACTTTTCATATCAACGCTGGGATTTTTTTTAGAGATAATAGTAACATCTGCAGTTTAAGGAGCTGTAAACTAACCTGGACCCGGTGAGGTCACTCAGGTAGAGTCACAGACAAACACCTGGAGGTCCTTATCAGCCAGTGATAGCAGGGTCATGGTAGGTTTCTAGTGCTGATCTGCAGCACTTCCAGCGAACAGCGACTGACTCAGTTTCCTGCTGTGATGAACCAGACGTCGCTGATCAGAACCAGTGATGGAGTTCTGATGATCAGAACCAGTGATGGAGTTCTGATGCACATCGCATTCAGGAGGCAGTTTGATGTTAATGCACTGAAGAGGTTTAGACACTGGATGCATTTCAATAAGTTTACTTTACATGAAGTGTGTTTATCAGGAACATGTTCAGAGGCCTGGACTCAGCAGATCACATCAGTGAGAACTGGATCCGGCTCCTGCTGAATGAAAGCAGGACAGTCTCTGAGTTCTGACTGTGCACAAGTTTAACATTCATGAACCTTTCCTTTGTCCTGAAGATGACTCGTCCAGTAAAGTGGACGTCAAGGAGGCGTTTGAGGCAGAAGGCAGCACGTTGTAAGTTCACCGCAGAGGTTTCAGTTAAAGGTCCGGTCTGGCTGGTTCGGTTCTGTGTTTACAGTCCAGTCTCTGTCAGTCCTTTCCAGGTCACCATGGAGACCGAAGGAAGCTCTCCATCAGCCTCCAGCCCAGCATCACCTCAGGCCAAGACAGCCAGCGAGGGCGAGCTGAGCACGACTGCTGCCGAGCTGCTGCAGGACTACATGACCACGGTGTGTTGTCAGCAGACGCTGTGTAATGCCGCCACCATCCACCGCGCTGTGCTCACTCTGCTGCTCTTACATCCCTCCAGCTGCGGACCAAGCTGTCGTCGCAGGAGATCCAGCAGTTTGCCACTTTGCTGCACGAGTACCGTAACGGAGCCTCCATCCACGAGTTCTGCATCAACCTGCGCCAGCTGTACGGGGACAGCAGGAAGTTCCTCCTCCTCGGTACGAACGCTGCGTCTCCTCAGCAGCTCGGAAACACTGACGCCGGTCGGAGGCTGGTTCAGCCCACGGCTGCAGACAGATGAGGTTCTGACTCGTGTGTAGCTTTTACCGTCTGAGGCTGCAACCGACGGCTGTCACCGTTGGTTCATCTCACGTTGTTTTCTGGACGAGTCAATCAGCTGTTTGGTCTCTAAAGTGTGGCAACAATAATTATTAATAATAACAACCCTGATAATGAGTTTGTTACTCCAAAGATCTTCAGTTTACTGTCAGAGAAAGAAACCAGGAAATGCTGAACTCAGAATTTAGTGTTTTTATTAAACAAGAACTCATGAAGGGATTATTGAGGTGTGTGTGTGTGTGTGTGTGT
>NW_007578840.1:54196-59856 GCF_000690725.1 Stegastes partitus
TGTGTGTGTGTGTGTGTGTGTGTGTGTGTGTGTGATGGAGCCACTCTGAGTCTGAATCATTCATCGGCTCAGTTTGGAAATGAATGAAACAAGTTTGCTGTCAAACTGTTTCTGTTCATCTTCTCTGCTTTTAATCCATGAACTCACATCAGATGAATTCCTGTTGTAACCTGATCCAATACTACTACTGAGCTGACGGTAAACCCGGCCTCCTCCTGGTACCGGTCCTGTTCATCTGTCTGACGTCTCCCTGCAGGTCTTCGTCCCTTCATCCCGGAGAAGGACAGTCAGCACTTTGAGAACTTCCTGGAGACCATCGGGGTGAAGGACGGTCGAGGCATCATCACTGACAGCTTTGGTCGGTACCGCCGCACCGCCAGCTCGGCCTCCGACTCCACCACCAATGGAAACGGAGCGGCGGGAGGCGGCGGCGATAGCGGCGCCTCGGACGAAGGCCAGGAAGCTTCTGAGGGCGACGAGTGGGACCGAATGATCACCGACATCAGCAACGACATCGAGGCTCTGGGCTGCAGCATGGACCAGGAGGGAGCCACACCCTGACGGACTGGTTCCGGTGAAGGAGGTCCGACGCCCGAGGCCTGCTGATCGTATTTTCCTCTAATTGTCCAGAGGACGTTCAACCTCAGCCTGTTACTATCAGTCCGTAGATGCACTCCCAGACCTGCAGCCGCGCGTCAGACGGACGGTGTTGGTTTGACGTTTTATCGGCAGTATCTGCCATCACAGACGTAGCTCAGATCCAGTCAGGACGGGTCCTCAGAGGACGGGTCAGAAGGAGGCTGCAGCCGTCTCTGCATCATCACAGCTTCTTTATCTTCGTTTATTTGTCGCTGTGACTGTAACGTTTTGCTTTATATCATTTCAGTAAGATTAGTTTTACACTATCGTTTGTTAGCAGTGTTTACTCTGTGATATATTTGCCTTATTCAAACTGACCAATGAAATGCTGTAAAAGCCTCGCATGAAGCAGCTCCGACTGTTTGTGACAAAGCCAGCGATGGCCGATGTACATGTCTCCTGTCAGATGTTTGTTCTCCTCATCTTGTAACGTGCCTTCACAGTGCTGCAGCCGCCTGGGGTGGACGCCGGGGTGGACACCGGGGTGGACACCAGAGGGTGGACACCAGCCGGTGGACACCGGCGTGGACACCGGGGTGGACACCAGAGGGTGGACACCAGCCGGTGGACACCTGGGTGGACACCTGGGTGGACACCAGCTGGTGGACACCAGAGGGTGGACACCAGGGGGTGGACACCAGTGGACACTGGGGTGGACACCAGTGGACACCAGCCGGTGGACACCAGGCGGGGTGGACACCTGGGTGGACACCAGGGTGGACACCAGCCTGCAGCCACAGTTCAGCCAGTCCTGTTATTAAATAACATCATGTACACTGACCGGGTGCTGCGTCTAGAGCCTGCTTTGACCCTGTTCACCTGCCCAAGGTTCCTCCAGAACCTCCTCAGAACATCTGGCTCTGTATCTGCAGAACCTTTGTCTACTGACCAGAGTTCTACCTTCAGACTGTGAATGTTCCAGAGGTCCAGGTCCTTGAAGTCCACAGAGGAGGGTCCAGATTGATCACTCTCATGGACTTTTTCCATCATTTCTGAGCCTCAGAACTTCATCAGAACAGCAGATAGACGGGTTTCATGGGTGCAGCTGCAGAGAGAACACCAGACACGAGACGAGTCCGACCCACGGGTCCTTCACCATGTTTCCTGTCTCTCTCTCCTCCATCATCTACAGTAAAGGCTAAAAGGTCCAAAAAACCTTTAGATTGGGTGATAAATCTGGACCCTCCTCGATGGACTTCAAGGGAACCAGGTGGTTCTGGAGGTTCTGCCTTGTTCTTCATGGACTGAACCTGCTGCATCCTCAGTCTGAAGTGACATGAGCTCCTGTAATGTGACTTTCTGGAGGTTCTGTAATCTGAATCTGCTTGGGTTCACTGGAGCTGCTGATTCCTTTACTGTAGGTTCTGTCAGAGGTCCAGTCCAGCTCCTCAGTGGGATTTTACTTCCTCACCTCTGGTTCCACACTAACCTGCTGAACAAAGTGGAACCAGGACCTGTTGGCAGGTAGATGGAACAGTGCACCTGAGCTCAGGTGAGCTCTGTGTCTGAACACAGGATGTGGTAACTGGGTCAGGTAGTTTTACTGAATGATCCAGTTCGAGGCAGTGAGTCGGAGCAGCTTCGGTTCTGATCAAACACCAGCTGCTCCATCACCTGGATGGGATCTGCTTCCTGCTGTGTTTGTCTACTCCAGTGTTCCAGCTCCATGAAACTGAACGTTACTGTCGGTTTATTTCAGTCAGAACTCGGGTCCAACCTTCATGTGGTTCTGCAGACAAACAGAACATGTAGAAGGACATTGGGACTTGTACAGAAGAACTGAACTCCAGATCAGCAGAGAAAGTTCATGAGATAATTCCAGTTTAAATTAAATCATCAGACTCTGAAGGTCCAAAGTGTTCTGGTTCTGTCCGAACACCCGAGGCGAGTTTGTCCACACTGGAGCTGCAGGTTCTGTCTGGAACAAACGTCAGCACTGAAACTGTCGAGTCCCGTTGGACTCAAAGATATTTTACTTTTGTTTTTTACATACTCATTTTTCACTTCCTGATGAAGTTCTGGACCGAGGCTCGTTCTGGACCGAGGCTCATTCTGGACCCGTTCTAACTCCTGTGACTGGTCAGAAGGTGGCCCAGATGTTCCCACATGAACACATGATGTACTTTCTGGTGTCTCAGGGGCAATAACAGGAAACCTTAGAGTCGTGACGGGTTGCTTAGGAAAGTCTGCCTGCCAGTGACTGGACGGAACCGCAGGTGGGACGTGTCGAGGCTCCAGCGGACCGTATCCATGACTACAGCCGGAGGAGGCGGGCCCAGCGCGGCCGCAGTCCGAGAGCTGAAACTCGGCAGCGCTGCTCCGTCTGCGGCCGGACCGGTGCTGAACGGTGAGTTTCATGTGTCTGCAGGGTTCACAGTTAATAAACCTGCAGCTTCACCGGTTATGGTTCGTACACGGTGCTAAAGTCGGACCGGAACACTGACGTCAGGTTCTGAGATCATTCAGCAGCAGCTTGCTCAGTTAGCATAGCTCTGTTAGAATTAGCTCAGTTCGTTAGCTCAGTTAGCATAGCTCTGTAAGAATTAGCTCTGTTCGTTAGCTCAGTTAGAGTTAGCTCAGTTAGCATAGCTCTGTTAGCATAGCTCTGGTAGGTGTAGCTCAGTTCATATTAGCGCTGATAGCAATGCTTCATTAGCAGTAGCTCTGTTAGCATTAGCTTTGCCCCTCATGCTAACTGTGGGTGTTTGCTGTTTTCCACCAGGACCCTTTAACAGTAGCGGTGTGGCTTTAGTTCATTAGGATCCACATTAGCTGCAGCAGCTGTTCTTCTGTCAGCTTCACATTTTAACTGCACTGTGTGCGTGTGTGAGCTTCGTTAGCTTGGTTAGCTGGATTAGCTTTGCTCTTCAGGCTCACTGCTGCAGTGTGTTGGTTACTATAGAAACAGGTCACACGGTGCGAAATAACGTTAAATGGTCGAGTGTCTGAATGTTTTGAATCCAGACAGCGTCACCGATGTGTTACAGCTAAATGTTAGCCACAGAGTCAGCTGTTAGCGGACACGCCCCCCTCCATCCTGCCTGTTGCTGAGGACTTGATTGGTTCAGCAGGTCTGCAGCAGTACAGGTGATCACTATAGATATGATCTGAGCATTTATCTGTGTACGTGTCGTTTTATTGAGTTAATAAGTCTAGTTGCACATTAGAGACTGATCCCGGTGAGGATGGAGGATGAAGTGATGGTGATCAGATGAGCTCCGGTTTGATTAGTCTTCCTGAAGGAGTAGCGGCTCACACATGAGGGATTTTAGGACACTGGGATGTTGGACCTGATGGTTCTCTCTGTGTTTTCAGTTTCTGTTTGATAAATGGTGAAGAAACGTTTTTCAATCACCTGGTAGTTTTTGGGTTTCAGAGGTTCTGACTGTGGTGCTGATCTGTTCGCTTCCTCTCACCGCCTCCATGTGAACTTACTGCATGAAGGTTTACGTTCCTGCGTCTCCCGCTGGTTGCAGATCCTGTTTTCTGACGCCAACATGCCGAAAGACAGCCCGGCCCGGCGGAAGCGGATTCGCAACGCCATGCGACTCACGCGCGCAGCTGAGTCGGACGAAGCCCGAGAGGCTCGCCGAACTCGAGACCGAATGAGTCGCAGAAGAGCTCGTGCAGCCGAGTCAGAGGAAGCTCGAGACCTTCGCCTGGCCAGTAACGCCGCCTGTAAAGCGAGACGTCTCGCCGCCGAGTCGGACGAAGAACGATACGCCCGTCTGGCTGTAAACGCGGCGCGGCAGGCGAGACGCCGAGCGGCAGAGTCCGACGAGGAGCGACACGCTCGCCTCGCGAGAAACGCTTCACGCCAGGCCGTGCGACGCGCAGTCGAGTCTGACGAAGTGCAAGACACGCGACTGTCGAGGAGCGCCGCGCTGCAGGCGAGGCGGCGAGCGGCCGACGAGTGCGACGTCGCTCGGTGTGACGACGCCGACTCCTTCCAGTTCGAGCTGCAGGGAGCGTACGGAGAGACGCTGATGCTGTTTCCGTTTCCTAAGTGTTCGCACTGCGGCGCCCTCGTGTGGAAAGCACTTCCTGTTGACGCTGCAGAGGAAGCAGCTTCCTGTGAGCCGCTGCTGTGTCACGACCACCAATAAGGAGGAGGTCGATGGAGGAAGGCCGAGGTTGGAGCGTGAGCAGGAGTTCTGGTCCACAGAAACGTGAATCAATCAGAGGAATCCTGATGCTGCTGCAGAACTGATGAACTGATGAACTGATGGACACTTTGCTGCTGGTCTCCTTCTCCTCCATCTTCTCATTGGTCCTCATTAGATGAAGGCAGGAGGATGTAAAAGCAGAACCTGCACTTGACTCTCATGTAAATGTTGTTTTTTTTTACTGCAGTTACATTGAAGGCATTTAAATGTCTCACAGTCTGAAGCTGCTTCTCGCCGACACGTCTTCATGCTGCTTTAAATATTTATTGTCTAGAAAGACGTTTTGCATTTCTGTGTTGATGCTCTAAATAAATGAACTCTGGTGCTGTTGGTCCAGATGGTCTGGACCTGGTCTCTGGCACCACTGAGACTGCAAATCGGCTCGAATCTGTTCTTCTGCAAACATCCACCAGCCTGGTTCACAGCAGGCCTGAGGCGACCAGTTTGTGATGGTGAGAAGAATCTGGTTCCAACAGGAACGTGGTGGAAGGATTCAGTGGAACATTAAGGTTCTGTGTGGAGAACAGACTCTCAAAACACTGCTTTTCTGAAATAAAGTCGATGATCGGGGCGGTCTCTGTCTGGGTCTAACATTAATAAAACGTCTGGTGTCTGGTGTTCTCTCTGCAGCTGCACCCATGAAGCCCGACCTGAAGCCCGGCAGGTCGCTTCAGCTTCACTTTCAGATGCAAATGAGACGATTTAGGCCCGAAAATAAAGGAAACAGCAGGAACAGCTGCAGCAGAACAAACACCAGAACCTGCTTTGGTTTGGTCCCCAACAGTCTGACAGACATCATTCAGCTGAACGGACAGTGTTTGGGTGGATTTGACCCGTTTATTCATCAGTTATGTA
>NW_007578840.1:61637-64236 GCF_000690725.1 Stegastes partitus
ACTGCAGCTTCACAGAAATATTTCTGTGAACTTGTACTTCTGGTAAAGGGAGAACGTCTGTGTGTTTATATCTGCTTAGTGTGCTGCTCTTGGTTCCTGTGCTGTGTTCACGTCCCCGCTGCAGATCAGCAGCAGTTTAATCGATCCGTGGAGCCTCCAAGACATCAGAGGTCAACGTGTTGCCGTGTCGTCCAGCAGCTCTGACGTGTTGAAGGCTGTGAACTGATGAATGTTTCATTGTGACAGCAGAAAGCAGCAGCAGGAGCCAAGGACACGCTAATGAGCAGAAGCCTTCAGAGCTTCAGCTTGGTGGAGCTGATGTCTGATGCAGATCAGAGTTCAGGCTTCATGTCACCTTGTCGTGTATCTGAGGAGCCACTCGGGAACTTGACCCGAGTCACGTTCCATCGGCTTATATTTCAGACACGAGCTGTCTGGAGCCACTAATGCAGCGTCCAGTTCTAACTACAGAACCCGGGCCGCTGGACGCTGAGCCGTGGTTCTGGTTCCAACAGCAGCTTCATGAGATTGTTTCCAAAGAGCAGAGGTGGGAAGTCACAAAGTACAAATACTTCTTTACTTAAGTACATTCTGTACTTGAGTATGAATGTTTCTGACGACTTTCTACATGTGAACACTAACATCTGGACTTTCTGCTCCTGACTCGGTTCAGACGTCTTTATGTTTCCCAGCAGTGAAGCTCAGCACAGCCTGCCAGAGGCTGTTCAGCACTGCTGGACTGATGTTCAGACCCAAAAGGGCCCGTCTCCATCCAGAGAACTCTGAGAACCAGCTTCTGCTAAGGCTCAGTAACAGATGGTGTTGAAGAGACGAGTGTTTCCATGACGATGTTTAATGTTCATCGTTTCTCTGAGAACAGTTGTAGGGTTTGGGTTAGGGTTTGGGTTTGGGTTTGGGTTAGAGTTAGGGTTGTCCTGCTGTGAGCTCCAGACGGTCAACATTCATCCTGACTCCTGTACGTCAGTAAAGGTCTGAACCTGCAGCTTCACACTTCTACCTGAGTAAAGCAGCTGAGTCAGTACTTCTACTGGTACCAGTCTGTTTGTACACAGAGTCCTTCTGCCAAAGAGGGTCATTCACAACAAACACATGTGGGGTTCTGCAAAGAACCGGAACGAGTTCACAAACAAGTGCAATTAGACCATAAACACAGAGAACAAGTCATTTCCATCAAAGCTCAGTGATGATCAGCTGGTGCTGATGGAGGCTGGCAGGAGGTTCTGACCCGACTCTTCAGCACAGGGAGAAGCGTCGGCAGTTGATGTTCATCTTTGTGACTCCGATGAGCCTCAGCGGCGCCGACAGTCCGAGACCCGGCGACGCCGGACCTTCACAGAGCAGCTCAGACAGCTGGTCCTGCTCCTCCAGACTGCAGGTGGCGTCGTTGAGCATCCGGCGGTGCTGCTGACACGCCTGGTCCACCTTCAGCCTGCTGATGTCATCGCGCAGAGCCATCAGCTGACGGGCCAAGAGCTGGTCCTGCAGCTGCATGTCTGACTGGAAACAGCACAGAGATGCACTGGGAACCAGTTTAAACAGGCTCAGACCTACTGGGAACCAGTTTAAACAGGCTCAGACCTACTGGGAACCAGTTTAAACAGACTCAGACCTACTGGGAACCAGTTTAAACAGATTAAGACCTACTGGGAACCAGTTTAAACAGGCTCAGACCTACTGGGAACCAGTTTAAACAGACTCAGACCTACTGGGAACCAGTTTAACAGGATCAAACCTACTGGGAACCAGTTAACAGAAAAGAGAAGAACTCACCAGTTCTGTCCGGAGCCAGCTGAGAGCTTCATCCATGTTCTTGAATCCCTTCAGTGGACCTGAGGTCAGTTTGCACTGAGTCGCAGTTGCTTCCATCTTCTCGTCTTGCTGATCGATCCGGATCGGTTCTGATCCAGCTCCAGACTCCAGCCGAGCTTTCCACTCCAGGTACGAAGGCCTCCTGGTCTCCAGCCGTAACTTCTCCGTCAGGGCCTTCAGATTCAGGAGGTGGTCGTCTGCAGGTGGATCTCCAGCGTCTGTTTCCATGACGACGTGAGGAGCTGAAGGTTTGTCCATCGTCGTCTTCATCAGCTGCTGCCTCCTTCCTGCTTCTCTTTCACTCGTTTGGAAAATCTGTTTGGAGGATTTTCTGATGCTGCAGAGGAGAGAAGAAGCAGCGTTTAGAAGATCCCCAGACCCCTGGTGGTCCTCTGGTCAGGCTCTATGTCTCAGACGCTCCTTCAGCCGCTTTGGATCACAGCATGCTGTTACAGCATCACAGGATTTTCATCTGAGCGAAAACAAAGCGTTTCCATGGAAACCACACAAGCTGTAAGTGAATCAGCAGTTTCCAGCCTGACGTGGTTCTGGGATGTGGGTCAGACTGGAGCCGCTACAGACGGTTCATCTGAGCAGCCGCAACGCCGTCAGGTCCAGCTTCAGCCGTCTGGAGCCGCTGGATAGGATGAATACAGATCATGTGATCCGGTCTCTGATCAACATTCAGGCGATCGGTCGCTGATCGAACCGTGTCGGTCCTGATTGGACCGTGTTGCCCCTAATCGGACCGTGTCGGTCCTGATCGGAC
>NW_007578840.1:64546-73924 GCF_000690725.1 Stegastes partitus
TGTCGGTCCTGATCGGACCGTGTTGCCCCTAATCGGACCGTGTCGGTCCTGATCGGACCGTCAGAGCTCAACACACAACTCACTTCATTTGGACTGAAAATATTTTTGAGACGTTTAAAGAGAAAGAACTTTTGTGGTTGAAAAAGTGTGGAATCATTTCGATGTAATCAGATTACATATATTTAGATTACATTACTGCGGTGTTTTGTCCTCAGTACCTGAGCGGGTTCACATCAGCGTGTCGTCTCCCCAGAGCTGCTCAGGCTGCACGTTGTTGGACTTTGAAGCTGACATCAGACACCAGCAGCTGACTGAATCCAGAACCATCGGAGCGGACTCACGTTGATCTGATGCCTCGGTCCGGATGAACCTCCAGAACCACTGAGCGTCACAACTAGAGCCTTTCTGACCCACACCCCACGTTCCTCAGGCGAGCTTTACCTGCTGAGGAGCTCCACAAGTCCTCCGGCTCCTCTGAGCTCCTCCTGCTGCTCCGCTCCGGGTCGCTCGGTTCTGAGCAGCGAGCAGCCGGGGGGGGGGTGGTGGTGCTTCAGGCTGGTTGCCTTGGAGACCAGGAATGCATCAGACTGGAGTTAGTGCAGGAGAACAGCACCCCCGTGTGGAGGAAACAGGCAGCTCCATTTTATTCAACAAGACACATCAACAGTTCCAGTCGGTACAAAAGCACACATCACATGTTTTCTACCAAATTATCACAAAATATAAAGTCAGACGGAATAAATAAAACACAGAACAACGTGTCAGCATGTAGGAACAAGTGATAACGTATACATAAATATATCTATCTGACAGCAGCAGGTCTGGTCCTCGTCAGACGGAGGTGAAGAATCCACAGGAAGTCTTGTCCCCTCATTGACTCTGAACTCTGAGTTTGAAACCTGCAGAAAAACCGTTTCATGAAGTTCTAACGTTCTCCACAACGTCCGCTAACGTGTGATTGTCACATCAAACATGATTACAATATAAAGTCTAAATAGCTCAAACACGACTGTGACCAAACTTTAGAAGTGAAATATTTCACTTTAACAGCCTCTCCTGGACAGAACTCGAACAGAACTCAGACTTCAGGTCCGATGGAACCTGGCAGCTTTCTCCGGTCTGTTCTTCAGATGAACTCCTATATTTCCTGTCGCCTCTACAGCGTGAGCTCCTCCAGGTCTTCGTCGAAGGAGGCCACGGCTCTGACGGCCGGCCGGGTCTGGGTCACCTGCAGGACGGAGGGCGGAGCTTCTCGTCTGGGTCGCAGCCCGTTGGACGGAGGACTGACGACGCTTCTGCTGTCGGCAGACGTCTGGAGGCCGAACAGCTGCTGCATCAGGCTGGACTTCTTGTCCTTTGCAGCTCCTCCGTCGGATCCGTCGCCCCCGAGGACGAACCCTGCTGCAGAGTCTCCGTCCTCTCGGGGAGGTGGAGGGAAGCCGGAGGAGGTTCTGGATGACGAGAGTCCAAACGAAGGAGCGTAGCCTCCGAACGCCAGGTCTTCGCTGGAGCTCTGAGACCTGGACGTTCTCCTCCTCCCTCTCAGCCCGGCTGGCTGCTGGGATTCCGTCAGGCTGAAGATCTGACGGTTCTGCTCAGGAGGACGAGGACTCGGATGTTCCTTTAGAAGTTCCTCAAACGTAACGCTCTCAGCTCCACGGTTCTGGTCGTCTATCTCCCTCATCTTGGCCAGCAGCTGCTCCTTTTTACGGCGAGCCTCCTCTGCTGCCTGCTGATTGGCCAGCGCCCCCTGGTTCCACCTGTCCACCTCCTCCTGGACGTGGCCCCGCCTCCTGGAGGAGTCCTCGTCCTTCTGGGTCAACAGGACGTTCAGCCCGTCTCCATCTGTCTCCAAGCCTGAGGACACATAAAGTCTGATCACAAGACATTCTGTGGCTGCAGCAGGTGTGAACTCACCTGAGTGACAGAACCTGGTCCAGGTGGGTTCCAGCAGACGGACTGTGGTTCTGTTTCCTCTGTGAGTCCAATAAAATCACAGCTTTGCCTTTAAACTACATATGTGTGTGTAGAGGAGGATAGAAGACGAGCAGAGACGCTGAGAACTTTAGTTGTTCTCATGTTCTCCACTTCTTCATTCCCTTTATCACTGATGTTCTGTTTATTTGGACTTCAACAAGAAAGTTCTGACTCGTATTGCCTCTACTTTTGGTCTCTTTACCGTCTCTTGGTGTCTTGGTCTCATCCTGCTGCTGGTTCTGCTGCTGGTTCTGCTGCTGGTTCACCTCTTGGGCTGTTTGGTTCCTCTTTGTTTCTCCACAGTTCTGAGTTCTGTGTTCTGGTTCTGCTGGTTTGTTGTGGATGTCCAGCTCCTGCAGACACAAACAGGTGAACATGAGACAGAGAGGATGAGGACGAGCCGTGACTCAGAGCCTCACCTTCAGCGTCAGGTATTGGTCCACATCTGGAGGAGGTGAAGGGAAGTCGGAGCTGGAGACGCCGTCCTCCGTCTGCACGGCTTTGCTGCTGCTGCTGGAGGCTGCAGGACACCAGAAGACCTGTTAGCCACCAGAGCAGAACATCTGGAAACATCTTTAGCTGACAGAGAGAAGCTCTCGTTACTACAGAATGAAACCAGAACCATCAGTACTTTTCCTCTTTGAGCTGCTGTCGGCTTCTCTCCTCCCGGAGGGTTTCACCATCCTGTTGGCGTAGATGTTCATCGTGTCCAGCTCCTTCTCCTTCTCCTGGAACACACACATGGTTTCACAGAATCACTCATTTATCTTCACTGTGTTTCTATTAAACACCTTCAGTTAATATATTATTCAGAACCGGACTAATGTTCTCCATGACCCTCTGCATATGTGTATATATGAAACACCTTTAGATCATGTCTTAGTTTCTATCCAACACCTTCAGTTTGCTGCTGAGTCTCTGCAGCTCCTCCTGCAGACTCCTGATCTCCTCCTGTAGGTTCAGGTTCTTCTTCTTCTCTGCAACCAGCTGCCTCTGGAAGCTGCTGCTGCTCAGCTCCGCGCTGCGCTCCAACTCCTGCATCAATACAGACGATCAGCTATTGATGATCAGTTATGGATCTGTTACAGAGGACCAGTTATAGAAGCTGCTGGGAGGGATGAGCTCTGTCTGTTCTGAGCCACTGCTTCTCTTCAGTTATTGATTAATCGACACATTTCATGCAGGGGAACGTTCTCCTGACCTTGATCCGGCGTTCTGCCTCCTGGACTTGGACCTTCTCCTCCTCCAGCCTCCTGCTCAGCTCGTCTCTGGGTCCCAGCTCTCTCTGCTCCACCAGCTTCTTCAGCCGGCGGACGGTCACGTGACTCCTCTGCAGCTGCTCCTCGCTGTCCTTCAGCCGCCGCTCGGCCAGTCGCTCGCGCTCCTGCGTCCGTCGCAGTCGCTCTCGCAGCACCTGAGTCTCGTTGGAGTGGCGCGCCAGCAGCTGGGAGATCTCGCTCTCGGTGTCGTCGTATCGCTGCAGCGCTTTTTCCTGACGCACCTGAAGCTGCAGGAAACAGAGAGGAGCTTCAGACGGCTCTGGTTCTGCTGCTTGGTTCCTTCTTTATTTCAGTTTGTTATAAAGCTGCTTTTTGTTTAAGTTCAAGTTAAAGTTAACCAACATTAGTTTTCTCTCTTCACCAAGAACAGCATGGAATTAAACTTTATTGTCCACCAAGGTGGAAAATTGTCTTCAGCTCAGCACCACAGCAGATCAGCCTGACATCATCACTTCCTCAGCAGACCTGCTTCTCTCTCAGGTTAATGAAGTTACCTGGCTGTGGTTGACCAATCAGAGCAGCTGCAGTGATTTGTCCTTTTTCACTATAAACCAGCAGCAAAGTCCTCTGACCCCTGATGCAGTTTATCCACAGATACCTGAGCTGAGCAGTTCGGACCAGCTCACCTGCCTGAGGATCCGATTTTCCTTCTGCAGCTCGTCGGTTCGCTGCTGCAGTTCAGCCAAAGCGTTTCGCAGCTCGTTGATCTTCAGCAGTCGAGCCGACAGCATCCGTTTGGTCACCAGGTCCAGGTCTTTAGGAGGCGTAGACTCTTTGCTGTGTGACCGCTGAACCCGGCGGTGCTGCTGGGTCAGAGGCTGGGTGGGCCGCTGGGGGCGGAGCCTGCCGCGACGCCCCACAACACCTGATGGGCGGAGACATTGTTCAGAACCAGACAAAACTTTATTAAACTGTTAGTCGCACACATTTAAACCTGCTGTAGGATGGAAACATAACTCTAAACAGGTACTTTATTCATCTCTGTGGAGAACGTCACACAAATGAAAACGGTGCCGACAAAGTAAGAAAACGTATAAATGACTCGTCCTGATGCCGCACATGTGACACTAAGAACCAGGAAGTGTTGTTCTGCCTCACCTGGACTCTCAGGTAAATCTAGCCTGTGAGGTTTCCCTCCTGCTGCATCACTTCCTGTCTCACCTGTGCGGTGCAGCGGGCTGCTGGAGACCCTCGGGGTTCTCTGGGTTCTGTGTGGAGTCGGTGACGGAGTTCTGGACCGAGAGTACGGAGAGAAGGAACGTTCTGACGGAGACTCGTTCTCGTAATCCTCAGAGTAAAAGGAAGCGCTGCTCCTCCGTCCGTCTGACACCTGGTCCTGGTCCTGGTCCCGGTCAGAGTGCCAGGTTCTGGTTCTGGATCTGGCTTCTTTTTCATCGTCGCTGTGGCGCCTCTCCTCAAGGTTCTTGTGGTGTTTCTGCAGAGATGAACAGCTGGACTCTTTCTTTCTGCTCTGCACCGACTTATGGTTCTGGTTGTCTTCGTTCGGATCAGCTACGTTATCAGATTCCATCTTGTCACTTTCAGAACTTGTTCTGAGTTAAAAATAAATGAACAGAACCAGGTCAGACATACAACCGTTTGTTTAAATTTCACATTCAAGGTTTTCATTTCTAGCTTCTGTTAAACTCAAAGTCGACATCAGCGTTTCAGAACCGACAGGTGGATCCGATCCCCACGTTAGGATCCGGTCCAGCTGGTTCCTCTCAGACAGACTGGTGATCTTCAGGTCATTCAGTCACCTGAACCTGTCATCAGCTTCAACCAGTGGCTTCATGGACACGTTTCTATGGCAACACAAGCTCACAGAGCTTCATTTACATCGAGGGTCATTTTCTGGATCAATAATCAGCTGTTTGGTCTCTACAAGGTCTGAAAACAGTGAAAAATGTGGATCAGAGTTTCCTCAAATGTCTGGTTCAGTCCAGAGACGTTCAGTTTAGTGTCACAGAGGAAAGGAACCAGAACACATTCACTGGAGGAGCTGAAACCACAGAACTTCTAAAAGTCCCTGATGATCAGAATGGCTGATGGATGCTGAGCCCATAGGAACCTGTCTCAGAGCTCCTACAGGTGTAGGTGTGCTCCTGTGTGTCTCCACCAGTCAGCGTCTGAACACTGGACTCACCTGGAGACGCACATTTGGTAGAAAAATCACACATTTTCTCTCAACCTTACAGTCTCGTGTTTGTCCTGATGAACACGACACCGATGTGGATGAAAAGCTGCTCCGGTCTCAGAACAAAACTCACCTCAGAGTCACTTCATCAGATCTGCATCCTCAGTCCAGTGAAGGATTAAAGAGGCCGCGTGTGGGTGACAGCTGGACTGTTGTTGTCATGTTGTTGTCATGTTGTTGTCATGTGGTACCTGGACATAAACACACACCTGCTGAACCGTAGCTCCTCTGGGTGTCACAAACATGAAACAGGTGAAAACTGTGTCAAATGAATCAGCTCGTGACATTAGCTCAGTGTCCTGGAAGCTAACGTCAGCTAATGCTAACACGGCAGATAAAGCTGATACCAACAGGTGAGCTCCGAGTCACTGTTACCGGTCGACACTCACCTGTTCACCTAAAACACAGTTCTGATGTAGTTCGGTTCCACTTCGCAGCTTCTGCTTCAGACTGTTCGGCTACTGTTAGCCTCAGCGGCTAGCAGCAGCTAGCAGGAACTTTAGCTAAGTTAGCCGCCGTTAGCTGTCAGTAGCTAGCAGCGCTGTTCAGCCTTTACGGAGATAAAGAGGCCGGAGTTGAACAAAGACTTCAGATCCAGAATCAAACAGCAGAGTTCCGGTAAACAGAACCGCTCCGCTTCTTTCTGTCTGACCACACCGGGAAGCTAACAGCAAGTTAGCCGCTAACAGAAGGTTCGCTGCTGACGCCGCTCCATGGCAACCGCAGCCCGGCCTGCAGTACCGCCCGCAGCCGGAGGGGCGCTGCCGGACCAGTGGTCATACAGTTTATTATTATATTATTATTATTATTATTATTATTATTATTATGTGTAGGCAAATGCAAACAAGACATTACATTGTTTACAAACAACAACAACAACAGCAGCATCTTTTCTTATTCTGTGTGACATCACAGTTCTGACATTTGAAGATATTTGGGTCCAGACCTGCATCAGAACACAGATGAGCAGCGATCAGATTGTGTTCTTGGTGTTTCAGGACTTGAATGAATAATTAGAAATGATCATAAATAATGTAAAATAGAAAGAATCTCGTTATCATCTGATGTTTGCTGCTCAGAGTCAAACTGGACAGAAAACAGCCACACGGAGGAAGTTTGGCTCTTTTCAAAATAAAAAGCTAAAATACGCGCTTATGGAAAAACGTGTCTACTTTTCGTTATTTTATATTTTGTTTTATTGATTCTACTGTAAAACTTAATAATACCATAAACGTTTATTTGTTCCGCTCTTATTATAGCCGGTGTTACGAAGAGCTTCACAACATCTGAACTTTGGATAAATCAGCTTCATGTTGAGGTCACATCATCATTTTTACATGACTGGATTTTTATCACTCCATAAATTAGAAAACACCGTGAATAGCCTGAAAAAAACAAACAAAGAATTTCTGCACGTTTTTCAGAATAAAATGTTTAAATCAAGCTGTGAATGAAACATGAACAAACCCCTTCACAGTGTAGACAGGAGTAAAAGTGGAGCGTGAGTCAGAGAATAAAAGTCATTTAAAGATGGGTTTGGTACAGTTTCCTTCTCATGTTTACTGGAAAGCACTATTTTAATAAACAGATATGTGACTGCTTATAACTTGTGTTTCAAGTCGTCTGAAATATAAAAAGGGCTCATGAGTCATGGATGTTATTTACTGCAGACAAACATCTTGAACCTTCTCACAGCCCGCTGACACGCTGGAGCTTTTATGTCAGTGCGTGGTCCGACTCTTATTGTGAAGGAGCAGGCGGATGTGCAGGCTGCAGTGCTGTCATTTGTTCTCTGCTGGACTTGGAGAGTTTCAGATCTTCAGCCTGCAGCAGCTTCATCATGACGCGCTTCAAACGCTGTGCAGTGTGAGGATCGATCAGCTTCATCGATCTTCTGTCGGAGGAACGAACAGCGTCACTGGCAGTTATTGATCCGGGATTAAAGATGGTGATCCGGGTTTATGTGGCCTCCTCCAGCGGCTCTGTGGCGGTGAGTGTCTCACCTGTAGACCTGAAGCGGTCACAGGGAGAGGAACACGTTCTTCACACGTTCTTCAGAGGTTCTTCAGAGGTTCCTCTTTAGAACCACCTGAGCTGAATAAACAGCTGATCAGCGGTGGACAAAATAACAGGAACAGCTTCCAAATGACTGTTTAATCCACTTTGTCTCTAAATGAAGACTGAATGTAGTTCAGAGGATCAGATTAATGCTTCACGTTTTAATATGAGAGAAGATTCAAACCGGAAATTAAAAAAATATAAAAAACATAAAATAAAAACAAAAATGGCAGCAAAGGAGTTGAAAATAAAAAACGTTGAATTCTGTGGAAGCAACTTTAAATATCAGTAAAACATTAAAATACAAGAAATACATGAAAAATACAGTGATTTACAGTTTTGACCTGTTTGTTGTTGTTGTTGTTGTTGTTGTTTGTACAGTCAACAGTCATGTTTATCTGTTTGTGCAGCTGCAGGTTTTCTCTGATGTTTGATGCAGCTCTGATTTGTTGCTGCTCTTTTCCACGTTTGTAAAGATGGACGTAGAATCGCTGATACGTCACAGAACAAAGATGTGATTTTACATGCAGTGAAACTGTGGATGTGAATCTTTCAGCCTTTGTTGTGACAAAAAGACAAAGAGGATTAATGTGAGGATTATCTTCTGGATGAATCGATTCTTTGTTTTGTCTCTGAAGCGGTGAACGTGGATCAGAGCTTCGTCCTGTGAGTCCAGAGGTTCAGTTTAGTGTCACAGAGGAAAGAAACCAGAAAACATTCACCGAAGAAACTGAGATCACAGAATTTAGACGGTTTTTATTTTTAAAAATGACTGAAACTGATCAATTATTAGAAAAGTTGAAGATGAGTTTAATATTTAACAGCTAATAAATGGATCTCTGCAGCTTTGTTGTTTTTGAACATTTCAGATTAAATTCTGATCAAATGTTGGTTTCAGCTGCAGAAACGTTTCCAGAGTTTAGTGACGCGACACTCAAGTAAAAAATGAAGTTGATGAAGCTGCAGACATTTAAAACACACGAGTTTCACCAGATCAGAGAGTTTCATTCTGTGGCTGAGAAGAGAATCAGGAGGACGCAACTGTTTTCACTGAAGTCTCTGAATGAAATAAAGTGACAGATGAAGCAGCAATGAGCCAGTTTCACAGATTAGTGGAGCAGAAATGATGAGCTCTGATGTAAACGAGCGTCTGTGCAGCGAGCACATGTATGTCCTGGTTCCTGGCAGGAATGTGGGTCAGAACAGCGCCGTCCCGCTTCTGTGGAGTCTCACAGGAAGACCAGGAGAAGAACCCAACGCCACCTGACGTGTTGGTGAACTGTAGAAGTGCGTCGGTGTGTCGGACAGAAACATGTTTATAGCAGAACAGTCCCATCAGAACCAGAACATGAACACTGTGCTCACCAGTACAAGCAGAATCCCCCAACAGGAGCTAAACGGGTCTGAAGCAGCACGACGACTCAAACTGTGTAAAATACTCAAACCGTCTGACATCAGTCAACAAGCATGTGACAGGAAACGGTGTCAGAACGACTGAAGGACCTCGAATATGTTTCAAAACCGTCCTAAAGGACTCGACATGGACGGACTCAGATGTTCTGACAGAACCAGAACACTTTGGTCCTCAGAGTCTGATAATCTGATCCAGCAGTCGGATGGAACCAGACAGACACCGACTGACTGATGCTCTCAAACAGAACCTTGTTCAGCGCACGTCTAAACGTTCTCTTAACGTTCTCTTAACGTTCTCTTAACGTTCTGTCTCATTTAACTTGGACTGGATCCCAGAAACCAGCTTGAGCTGCAGTTTGTCTTCAGCCGGACGGTTTGTTCTGTCTTCTGCCTTCAGGAGGCCCATTCAGGAACAGACACAGATTCTGCGTCAACACAACAACAACAACAACA